>NW_015387058.1:52034-156016 GCF_001527695.2 Protobothrops mucrosquamatus | reverse complement strand
TAGTTTATCTGTGAAATTTGCTGCCAGGAATTGCCATGCAGATATTCAATGTGACTGATTCCAAAAGACGACTGGGCAGGTTCATACAAGATTGGTGTTAACCACCGCCTGAGTCATACAAACATGGATTGCTGGAAAGCAATTGTGGAAGAACACTATTGCTCTCCAGTCAATATAGTCAATTTTATCCTTCTGAGTAGAAGACAAGTGGCAGGCAATGCCTCGTGCTTAACTCTCTGAAATCAGCGTCTTAAAAATACTTAACTGTGGTTGGATTTTGTCAGAATCTTTGCCATCTGAATTGTGCACAATCTTTTCTGGTATTTATGTCTAATGCCATGGTGGTAATTTCTGAATGCAGAACAGAGATCAGAATGCATACCAGGAAACTTATTTATAGTCCCTAAAGTTTCTAGAAACTGTGCTCCCAAATTCAGATATTTTTTCCCTTGGCATGAAAAAAAACCAGAAACTTCTGCTTGAAGTTAGTAAACATTAACTTTAATTTAAATTAAATGTATTATTCTTTATAAAAAGTCCATCTGTTTTTCTCCAAGCCCTTTTGGTGAAACACTTCTGTTGAATAACAGAATGGGGATATCGTATTTTCTATTCCAGTGATGGCGAACCTTTTAGAGACTGAGTGCCCAAACTGCAACCCAAAACCCACTTATGCATCGTCGGGTGCCAGGTGGGTGTGGCCAATTGGGTGGGTGTGGCCCATTGGCTGGGCGTGGCTGCGGTGGTAACTGGGTGGGATTAAAAAGTTCAATCAATCAATTCCAACTTTGCAAGATCTTTTTTTTCCGCAAGAAGTTGAAATTGACTCATTGATTGAACCTTTTTTTTTTTGCACATGGCGGCGGAGACCTAAAGCGAAAAGGTTTTATAAAACCCAGTTGAAGGCCTAGGACTGGGGCAATGGCGCGCGTGCCCACAGAGAGGGCTCTGAGTGCCGCCTCTGGCACCCGTGCCATAGGTTCGCCACCACTGTTCTATTCTGTCCCCTCTTAAACTGACCTGCTATCCATGGCTTTGGAGAGTACTGGCTTATGATGGATAGGGAAGAGCAGATTATCTTATTCTCTGGCAGAAAAATATCTTGGGCCATCCCTGACGTAGGAACTTTCTAAGTAGGGCTAAGCCACTTTCTATGTAAATGTAGTTACCCTTCTATGATCAGAGCATGATGTGAAATTTGCAGAAGGAGATGACTTCTATTATGGTAGTCTGCTATTTGATTTCACTTACATATTATTTCTGTAATTCTAGAATTCATGAAGAATGAGCAATGTGTTACAAGCTGATGATCATTTGTTACTACTGGTGTAATTTATTTTTACTTCCTTTCACCCTACCCGAACAAACTATTTCTAATGTTACAATATTCCTATATAGTTCCTTTGTATAGAGGAACATATGTATCAGGTAAGAAATACACTGTTTATACAATCTATAGCAATAGCACTTTGATTTATATACCACCCACAGTGCTTTACAGTACTCTCTGGGCAATTTACAATGTCAATGTATTGCTTCCAACAATTTGGGTCCAAGTTGGGGGGAGTCAACCTTGAGCTTGTCGGGATCGAACTCCAGGCTGTGGGCAGAGTTAATCTGCAATACTGCATTCTAACCACTGCAACACCACAGCAATTTCATTACTGTATGAAGGAACCAGATGTAAAATGAAGTTACAAATAGTGGCCCCCAAATAAATATATATGAATTAGAAACATGCAGGTGTTATATATGGAAACAAACAATTCATTTGTATTGCGTAATATGTAATTTGTATTGTCTTTTTAAAGAAAGAAACCCTGACATATATTTATCACAAGGTTCAGTCTTTGTTCAGTTTTCACATCTCATAGGGTTGGCTATTGCCTTAAAAAGTGAAAATACATGTCTGAGTTAATTTGCATTGTAAGGCTACACAAATCTAAAATACATATCTCATTATTTGCAGTGAAGCTTATTCCCAGATAAATATATCTAGGATTGTAACCTACTTGCATAACTTGCCACTCTTTGCCTTCTTGCTGTGGGAGACGTAATACACCTCGTCTTTTACAGCACATTCCTACAGCTACTGTTCCCATCTCCTTTTGGTCTTTGAAGGCCACTGTCTTTCATCAACTTTAATGCATTACTGAGTTACCGATGTCCATCTCTCTTCTCTTAATAATGTAAGGCTGATTTCTATTAACACTTTCTTCCTGGAAGAGCCTCATCCTTTCTCCTACTGTGTGCTACAATGGCTAATTTTAAATGCTATTTTCTCCAGTTAGAACAAGACATATTTTACCCATTTATTCAGCCCCTTCAACTCTACTTGTAAGCTTTTAGCAAACCAGGAATCTTAAAATTAATTATGGCTCTCCATTCTTTCTGAACCAGGAAATTTTGGTTATCAAATTCAGTCTCTTACCCCAATTTTAAACAAGATCCCGTCTTATTCAGAAGAAGCCAATACACCTTCCCAGTTAGGATTTTCTGGTTTAATCATGATTTGACAAGAAGCAAATCCAATGGCAAATTTTATTAGTGCATATTTTTTTAGTTTCAGAAATGATATTTGTTTAATTCAAAGTAGTTGTATAGTGTACCCTATCCTACTTTTCTAGGTCAAAGTGATTTAAGGCAAGGAGGGAATATTTTTCTAATTCAATCAAACCATATTTAAAACATTATAACAAGTATTTTCTCAAGGACCAGATACTCAAAGTTGAAATGGCAAAGTTCATTGGCAAAACTGAGGCTTCCAGGCAAATGTTTACACTGTACAACTTGGAGTGAAACAAGTTTTAATTTCATGTACTGTACAGAAAAGACTTGTTACTGGAAAGGGGATTAAAATATGTGAGTGTAAAGTCACTTGTGAATTTTTATAGACCCAGAATTTTACAAAAGCAAAAACTGCACATGCTCCTATTATGGATTGTTTGTCAAAATAAAAATTTCTCTTTAGATTTTCTTCCACCTGGCTTTCTAGACAAAATGAAATTTATTTGATTTAAACAATGGGAAGTTGGCATGCCGCTAATCAGAGTGTTCGGCTCCATCTTTCCACACGTGCCTTGGGATTATTCATTTATTTATTAGATTTTTAACCCTCCTTTATTACTTCATAATAAAGATAACTTAAGATGGTGAATATACCTAATATTCCTTCCTCCTATTTTCCCCACAACCCTGTAAAATGGGTTGTGCTGAAAGGCAGTGACTGGCCCAAGGTCACTCAGCTGGCTTTAAGCCTAAAGTGGGTCTAGAACTCATAGTCTCCTGGTTTCTAGGACAGCACTTTAACCACTACATCAAACTGGTTCATGAACAGGTGCAAAAACTTATTAGAAAAGAAAGATGAGTGGTTATAGCATATGCTTTATTTGAAAGTGGCCAGGAAAAGAACAAAATGTGGAAAGAGAGACTACTTAACTGGTTTTTCTGCATTTAATGTCTGCTATGAGTGGCTTTCTCACTCAACTAATGGTGAGATCAGTTCCAGATAAGGAAGAAAGGAATAAAAGCAAAAAAAATAAAAATAAGAAAGGAATAAACAAGCAAGCAAGCAAGAACTACCTATTCCTTGCCAAGAAAATTTTCTTGGGGAAAAAATGAGTTTAAAATAAATGTAGTCCTCTCCTAAATGGTGCAGTTAGAAAACAATAGTGCAAATTTGTTTTAATCTTGCTGTTTCGTGTGCAGAAACACAACCCCATCATAAGACTAAGATAAACAATGGTAAGGTTATTTGGTTAGCACCTAGCAGCACCTAACATTGATAACACAGACACGCCAACACAGATACACCCATGCCCATACTAGAATTTGGAGGTGCTAGTAGCTCAAAAAGCCATGCCAGTTTGGTGTAGTAGTTAAGGCACAGGCTCAGGAACAGGGAGATCTGAGTTTTAGTCCCACCTTAGACTGAATATATCCCACCTTTATTATTTTAAAAACAAGGCGGCAAACATATCCAACACACCTTCCTCCTCATTTTCCCCACAACAACAACTCTGAGATGTGAGTTGGGACTGGCCCAAAGTCACCCAGCTGGCTTTCATGGCTAAGGCAAGACTTGAACTCATGTTCTCTTGCCTTCTAGCCTGGTGCCTTAACTACTAGACTGACCATCATCATTAAATATGATTAAATATTAATAGATAGTATAAAACTAATATCTCCTATTTATCAAACACACGCTTTCTGTTCATTTAGACGTGACAGAGCCAGACACAGTTTTGCACAACTTTGCCTTGTGCAACAATTGTGCCCATTCCTGCATTAGGAAGCACTACTGCCTTCACTTAAGTTATCTCCTGGATGCATTACTGCAATGTGCTCTAAATGAGGCTACCCTCAAACATCACGTGGAGGGGAGAATTGGTCCAGAATTCAATGGTGCTGGTTATTATGGGCACATCCATGTAATACCACGAATTTGCGAACTGCTTAGGTGCAATTTAAGGTGCTAGTCATCACTTACAAAGCTCTAGATGGAAGAGGGCCAAGTTACAGTAGTTGTAAGATTGCCTCTCCTGTATGATATGTGCTTATTCCACAGGCATTCTTTGCTTCTTGGAAGATCACAAATGGCAATCACATGACCCCGGGATCCTGCAACCATCATATATGCATGCCAATTGCCAAGCACCTGAATTTTTATCACATGATAGTCGGAACAGTTGCTAAACAAATGGTTAAGGTTGAGGACTACCTATACCTACCAGAGTGACAAAATTTTAGTTAATATGCAGCCATGTAAATTATTTAAATAATAAAAATAAATAAATACTGCCAGTTCACAATGAATCTTTTGCATTCGATTATGGGTTTCACTGTAGAACTGATTATACAATGTCAGGACAGATAGCAAGTTTGCTGTAATTCCATCTGTAATTCACTCCAGAGAAAATATTATTTTTATTGTCCGTCTCAAAGGGACCATGATTAAAGATGCCTTGGATCCAGCAGATTTGGGATGATTAAGAAACAAGATTCTTAGGGAATAGTCTAATCCAGTTAAAGCACAGCAGGAACATTGATAAGCATTACTATTGCTTGACAAACATTAAACATGGTATGGAAAAAAAAAACCCAGCTTGGGCACATTGTCCTTGAGCAGTGAGCATCACATTGGAGAGCAGTCATGATTTCCTCTGTGCCCCTCTTGTCTTCTTCCACAGAGTGGGAAGGGCAGGGCTGAAGTAGGAAGCCTGCTGCCTTCCTGGCTCTCTGTGGGATTTGCAGGTCTGCAGATCAAGATTTAAAATAATATGGGGGAGCTGCTAGGTGTAGACTGGGATCCCACTTTTGGACTTGTCCCTGAAAATGGGAGAGGATGGGAAAATGGCAGAGATGCAACACGAACTCCATTCCATTTCCCCTCTTTTAAAATGAGGTTCTTTGGTTTTTGTACATTTGGTTTTTGTTGCCTAAATGTAGAACCTTACTTTTTTCACCATTGAATTTCATTTTGTTAGATACCGCCCAGTGTTCAAGTCTGTCCAGATCCTCCTGTATTTTAAGCCTGTCTTCTGGAGTGTTGGCTATTCCTGCCAGCTTGGTGTCGTCTGCAAATTTGATGAGTTCCCCATCTATCCCCTCGTCCAAATCGTTGATGAAGATGTTGAAGAGCACTGGGCCCAGAACAGAGCCCTAGGGCATCCCACTACACACTTCCCTCCATGTATATGCGGTTCCATTGAGGATCACACGCTGAGTATGGCCGGTCAGCCAGCTACGAATCCATCTGGTGGTGATGCTGTCTAACCCACATTTTTCTATCTTATCAAGTAGTAGGTTGTGATCTACTTTATCAAATGCCTTACTGAAGTCCAAGTAAATTATATCCACAGCATTCCTCTGGTCCACTAATTTTGTCACTTGGTCAAAGAATGCAATAAGATTTGTCCGGCATGATCTGTTTTTGACAAACCCATGTTGGCTTTTAGTAATGACTTTGTTTGCCTCTAGGTGTTTGCTGATTTATTGTTTGATTATCTTTTCCAGAATCTTCCCAGGTATTGAGGTCAGGCTGATAGGTCTGTAGTTTCCTGGATCTATTTTTCCCCCTTTTTTGAAGATGAGAACTACATCAGCTCTTTTCCAGTCCTCTGGTAGTTCCCCAGTGCTCCAGGATCTTTGAAAAATATAGTTCAGTGGTTCTGAGATCACATCTGCCAGTTCCTTGAGAACTTGGGGGTGTAATCCATCTGGTCCTGGTGATTTGAACTTGTCTAGGCTGGACAGGTGCTCACTTACCATTTTCTTGCCTATCTTAACTTGTGTTTCTATTCTGTTTTTTTATGGCACTGTTTTTGATAGGTTGGACTGTTTTTTCCCTTTGTGTAAAGACAGATGCAAAAAACAAGTTAAATAGTTCTGCTTTCTCCCTGTTGCTTGTCACCTTCTTGCCACTTTCTCCCACTAATGGACCAATCATTTCCTTAATTTTTTTGTTTTTTACATGTTGAAAACAGCTTTTATGTTATTTTTGACTTTGGTCACAAGCCTTAGTTCATTTTGAGCTTTAGCTCTTCTCACTTCATCTTTGCAGGCTCGGGCTATTTGCTGATATTCTGCCTTAGTTATGTGCCCCTCTTTCTACTTTTTATACTTGTCCTTTTTATCTTTCAATTTATCAGAGAGTTCTTTATGCAGCCATGCTGGTTTCTTTTGAGAGCTGTTATTTTTCTTCTTTGTTGGTATTGTGCTAGATTGGGCTTTTATTACCTCTTTATCTCTCTATTTATCTATATCTATATCTGTCTCTCTCTATCATATATTTCTAATGATAGTCAAAATATATGAAAATAATTATGAAATCATATCTGTTTTAAATATATTCTTGCTTGGAAGAACTAATAAATCAAATAGAATATGTTATTTCCTTCAAGTAATCCTTTCACCCCAAGTCTATAGGGGAATGAGAAATGAAAAGCTAAAAAAGAACTGCATCCTCCGACAACCTAAAAGAGTTTAAAAACAAGCTCAAGCACCTGTGCAAATGGGATTTTGCAAGAACAGATAACAATACACTACATTATTCTGAAGACTCAGAGCTACTAACCACTAGGTAAACTTTGTTCTCTCTGTTGAATGTGAAAAGGTTATGGGAGAACAGAGAAGGACTTCAGAGCACAAGTAAACACTCTTGTAATTCCATGCAGGAGGTGGCAATTCTTAAAAATAAAAAATTCAGGACAGCCTGTCAACCCTCCTGTTTTTTCAGTTCATACCCCTGCCTCCTAAGTGCTGAAATTCAACAGTATGTGTGATATCCTGTGGGTGGAAGTACCTTCTGTTAGGGTGGCACTGGCAGGATCTTTGGATCAAAACCCAAAAGATAAAATTTGAAAATTGGCTATTTCTTGAAATGTTACAAAGCCAAGCAAAAGCTACAATGCCTGTGCACATAAAGGTGCGTATCACTTAAAACAGAGAATTGAGTATGAATCACAAATATGAAGTAGAAGATGGGTTTATTACAGAATATGTTGAGAGTTGACAGGTTTTACTCTTAGAAAAAGGACATTCTATCAAATTCATTGCTATGACTGGAGGCAAAGCTGATTTTTATACTCTTACCAAAAGAAAATCTGATTTCTGGAAAAGGCTGTTTAACACATTTTTTGTACTATAGCTTTCAATGTTAATACCATACTATACAGTATGCTTTCGGTAAAATAATGTTACTAATAAATATGAAAAAACTATTTCATGCATGTGTTAACTGCTCCCGGACTGACACACAAAGCTCAGAGCTGAAATGAAATGGCTTGGAAAAACTCGGGAACTCTAATATGTTACAGATGTTTACTCAGTTCAGCAGGACTGATTCCCAAGTGTGCAAAGGTCTGCAGCCTTGGCTGTATTAACAGCATAACAAAAGGATGCTGCATCATGGCAGTGTCTGAACTCTGTCCAGCTATTGGTATTTATTATCAACTGTCCGCACTATTTCTAAATCAAATCTTGATTAATGAACCTTCTTTTTATAAATTTTATTTTATATCAGCGATATGCTACTTTCCCTTGTTTATTTATGTTGCTTTTCATATGTATATTATGTCCCGTTATAAAAGCTGTAATAAAAGATGACAGCTGTAAATGAATGTGCCTACAATGAAGACTGACTGTATAGAATGGAGCTTGCCTCTATGCCAGTGTTTTTCAGTCTTAGTATTTTAAGAAGTTTAGACTTCAACTCCCAGAATTCAGCTGGCAGGGAATTTTGGGAATTGAAGGCCATAAATCTTAAAGTTGCCAAGGTTGAGAAACATTATTCTAAGGAAATACAATATGCACGCATTGCATCAGATCTGCTGAAACACCATCTCACTCCCTTAGGAATTGACAGTCGCTGCAATGTGCTTTCATCCTCAAATTTCACAACCTGAGCTTCCAAATGATAACTTCTAGATACTCTGATAATAAAAATAACAAGCCAAAAGCATTCTGACAGATGCATTCACTTTGGTCAAAAGTCTTTAAACCCCGACTTGATAGGCATTTTAGAAATTCATCAACGGGCAGATTTAATTATTCCCCCAATGAACAGACAAAAATTAATCCTCTAAGGAAACAGCATAAAGTATGTGAAGTATAATGTTTTGTGCTCCAGACAGATTCTACAATATGATGGACCAATTTGGGGAAAGAAACTGGAAGAAAAATGAAAGACTGCCTATAAACTGCAGTCAGTGCAGGATCATCATCTTCTAAGCTAGTGTTTTTCAACCGTGGCAACTTTAATATGTGGCAACATATTAAGATGTGTGGACTTCACTTCCCAGAATTCTCCAGCCAGAATTGTAGGAGTTGAAGACACACACTTTAAAGTTGTCAAGTTTGAGAAACACTAACTTATGTCAAGTCTGTAATTTAATAATGATGACGACGACAACAACAACAACAACAACGACGATGATGATGATGGAAGGGACCTTGGAGATCTTCTAGTCCAGCCTGCTGCTCTAGTCCAACCCCCTACTATTTCAAACAAATGGTTATCCAATCTTTTCGTGAAAACTTCCAGTGTTGGAGCATTCACAGCTTCTGGAGGCAGGTTGTTCCACTGATTAATTGTTCTAACTGTCAGGAAATTTTTTCCTTAGTTCTAGGTTGCTTCTCTCCTTGATTAGTTTCCATCCATTGCTTCTTGTCCTGCCTTCAGGTGCTTTGGAAAATAGCCTGACTCCCTCTTCTTTGTGGCAGCCCCTGAGATATTGGAACACTGCTATCATGTCCCCCCTCGTCCTTCTCTTCATTAAACTAGACATACCCAATTTCAGCAACTGTTCTTTATATGTTTAAGTCTCCAGTCCCCTAATCATCTTTGTTGCTCTTCTCTGAACTCTTTCTAGAGTCTCAACATCTTTTTTACATCCTGGTGACCAAAACTGAATGCAGTATTCCAAGTGTGGCCTTACCAAGGCATTGTAAAGTGGTATTAATACTTCACGTGATCTTGATTCCATCCCTCTGTTAATGCAGCCTAGCACTGTGTTGGCTTTTTTGGCAGCTGCAGCACACTGCTGGCTCATATTTAAATGACTGTTGATTAGGACTCTTGAGATCCCTTTCACAGTTACTACTATTGAGCAAGGTACCACCTATACTGTACCTGTGCGTTTGGTTTTTCTTGCCTAAATGTAGAACCTTACTTTTTTCACCACTGAATTTTATTTTTTTAGATAGCGCCCAATATTTGAGTCTCTCAAAATCCTTCTGTATCTTAAGTCTATCTTCTGGAGTGTTGGCTATTCTTGCCAAACTATAAGTGTGGAGACTAAATTGGAGCTTATGGCTAAGGTGAGCATTTAATATGGGATTTCTTTACTATTGCTAATAGAACTAAGGAGAAACTTCCTGACAGTTAGAACAATTAACCAGTGGAACAACCTGCCTCCAGAAGTGGTGAATGCTCCAACACTGGACGTTTTTAAGAAGAGACTGGACAGCCAATTGTCTGAAATGGTATAGGGTTTCCTGCCTGAGCAGGGGGTTGGACTAGATGACCTCCAAGGTCCCTTCCAACTTTTTATTATTATTATTATTATTATTATTATTATTATTATTATTATTATTATTATTATTATTATTATTATTATTATTATTATTATTATTATTATTATCCTGCCTTTTAGATGTGACTACTAGTCCCATCATGCCTGTCCTCTAGGCTAATGAACAGCATCGGATTGAAAAATACACAAACAGATTTCTTCTCAGAAGTGCAAAAATACAATTCTTACAATACTTTTTCCTCAGATATCTATTCCTAGTTTGCCTTTAAAATGTCTACGTAGATAAAGAAGAGTACCTTAGTGAAAACTTAGCCAATTAAGTGTGGGTGTTATTGGGTTGCTCTTTGTTATTTTAGGAGAATGTGTGGGTGATCTTCACATGCAAGAGACAGAAGAGGAGTATATTGAGGAAAATAAATTAATAGATCGTATACTGGGCAATCTTGTGGGATATTTTGAAAATGCTGTATGAAAATAATCTGGATTCTCCATTGCAAGGTAGAAAGTAATTTGGCTTGGAAACAAGCAAATATTTTCAGTAAGTTTAAGTTAATGTGGTCAGTGCAATTAAAAATACAATAACAACTTAAGAGTCTGACACAAATGGTCTTCCCTGAAATTCCTACTCTGTTATTTAATTTGATTTTAGCACAGAAACTATTTATTTATTATTGTGGTTTTTAGTATCGCCTGTTCACCGCCCTGAGTCCCGTAAGGGAGATAGGGCGGTATATAAATTTAATAAATAAATAAATAAATAAAAATTGAACAGTTCTTCTGTGCAATAAATATATGTTGTCCTTGTTTAGCAATTGCTTTGTTTAGCAACCATTCACAGTTACAACGGTGATGAAAAAGTAACTTTGCAATCAATCCTCACATTTATGACCCTCACTGGTTGTAAAGCAAAGGAAATGTGAAGGAAAATCATAAGCACAGTCACAGTTTCATTTAGCAATTGCTTTGCTTAACAAATGAATTGACAATCCCAGTTGTGTCTGTTAAACAAGGACTACCTGTAGAGAGGGCTCTTCACCAAACACTCTATTCAATACAGTAGAATATTGTCATTCTGTATCCATTAGAAACTGTTTTAATTGGAATTTATGTTTTTATTAAATGTTGGCATTGTTTAGCCTTTTTCTTTTGAGTCCTGCCACCTGCATGTGGATTGTAGCAGTATCACAATACAATAAACAAATAAATAATAGAGCCATCATTGCTTATCACTAATTCGGTTGTTCTACTTGGATCTTTGGTTCAAACAGGTTGCATTTCATTTCCCATACATTACACATGTTACTATTTCAGTCTGACATATTTTTTAAAAAACCCAAAAACTAGAAGAGTTTTTTTCCTGCAAGACACGATTAGAAAGGGATGACATAATTTTGAGCATTTAAAAAAATAGTTAAATCAGTTTTCTCACAATTTGGAACATATAAAAACATATAAGTCTAAATGTTTATGTACCCAGATGAGAGAATACTACTGGGAAGAAAAACACTTGGGTACCATCATGGTTCTTAACAGATTTCGGTAGAAATTCAGTGGCAGAATTCAGTGGAAGCATCAGTTCTAAGAGATTGTGCTTTTGCAATTTAGCAGTCCCTGTAGACTTTTGTGAATAAACTTTGCAAAAACATTAATTCAAAAAGGTGCTGGTGATCACCTATATCAGTGGTTCTCAACCTTTTTAATGCCGCGACCCCAACCGGTCGTAAGTCGAGGACTAAACCGGTCGTAAGTCAAGGACTAAACCGGTCGTAAGTCGAGAACTAAACCGATCGTAAGTCGAGGACTACCCAACCGGTCGTAAGTCGAGGACTTTCCCTGCCCAGGAGCACCGCGCATGCGTGGTTCCGCCCCCTGCGCCGGCCGAGGCATAGCTGGCAAGCGGCAGAGACGGAGCAGGCCGACCACCAGCTGGCCCAGCCCAAGGGAGGTAAGGCACCCGCCGGAAAAGGGGAAAAAAATGGCGGACAAAAAAAATGGCGGACAGCCTTGCTTGGTGACCCCCATGAAATGGTCGATCGACCCCAAATGGGGTCCCGACCCACAGGTTGAGAACCACTGACCTATATAGTCCTATATAGCACAGGCCCTGGACATTTCAGGGCCACCTGTCCCCAATTATATATGGTATGTCTGTATTACAAGACCCAATAGGATAGGCATGCTCTGGGTCACATCAATGTTATCTGGTGGGACAGAAAAGTCATGCCTTCTCTATCACAGCACCTACCCCATAGAATAGTGCCCCCCCGCCCCCATTTGGTTAGCTCCAACACTTTTCGCCTTTAAGAAGGCCCTGGTTTTTCCCTTCGGTTGTAAGCCATGATGATATATAAGGCCACTGAAAACACGCAAGATGTCCATTTTCATAACCTTGACTTGTTTTGTTTTTAACTGATGTTTTTATACCACAATGTCTTTAACACTTGCTAGCCTACCAACAATTCTGGCAAGTGGAAAGGCATAATTTGAGGCAATACTTCTTACAACAGTTGTTCAAAAGAGAGTAAACTAAGGATCATATTCCAGAGGCTGGGATTCTATCCAAATGATGAATTTGAGTACCGATCTGCACACTGGTTGCTTACTGCAGTATTTATATATCTCCAATTCAGTTAAGTATTTTAAGATTGTTGCTATTCAGGTGACAGCTTACTTTATAGAATTACAGTATTTTTGATTGCAGAGTTACAGAATTTTGATTGCAGAAGTAAGAATTAGAGCAACAGTCAGGGACAAACATACAGGAAATTTTGTCATCATGTAAAATTTATTATTTCTTTATTTATTAAATTTTTGTGCCACCCATCTCGTCTATAACTGCAGGGAGCTTCAAACAAAAGCAGGATATTAAGTGTAGATTACCAAATGAATAAAGACTTGTAGGGGAAAAGACTATATATATCAGCCCAAATTGTTTGGAATAAAAACATAAAAGTTTTATAAAAAAATTAATAAAAATTAGTATTGTAATGTATAAATATTAAATCCTTATGATTATCTTCTTAGCTCTTTTTACAATATATATACATATACATATACATACATACATACATACATACATACATACATACATATATGCATGCAGACTATTATTGACTAATTGTTCTTCAGGATTTGATAGATTAGGGTTTTCCAAAGTGGTCAATATTGATTCCCATGGGGCTATCTAAGGAGTGGATATTATTATTTTATTGTTATTTGTAGTACTATAAGTTAAAGTAGTATTTATTACATTATTTTCATATAATAAATGTTTTTTGGGGGCGCAATGAACAATCTGAAATTTCATGAAGGAGGCAATGATCTGAAGAGTTTGGATACCCTTGTGATAATCAACTGAGCAGATCTTTTCTGAGCTGCCAAATGTCAGATTAGCTAAATGGTATTTTATTTTAATGGCTGTTCTTCTCACCGAAGTTAGCTTTAGAGGCAGGAACTGCAAACTATACTTTAGATTTCCATTTTCCTAGTCCAGCTCTTTTCTTTCTCATACCCATAAGGTATTGGACCTCTGCAGTGGGTAGGGCAAAGAATTATTCTAAGCACTAAATTCTATGTAATCTACTTTTAAACAGAAAGTGTAAGAATCTATCGTAAATATCTCTCTCTGGAAGAGATTGCCATATTCTTATGCATTTTGTAATAAGAAAAGTTTATTTTTGTTATTTATTTTACTGGGCTTATATGCTATTCCAATTAAAACCAACACTGAGCAACCCAACCTTAATATATTTTACCATAAAAATAGCAAAGCCTAAAAATGTCTGTCTGTCTGTCTATCTATCTATCCATCCATCTATCTATCAATATCTAGCTATCTAGAGAGATAGAGAAACTAATCCATTCAACAATGTTATGCAGCTTTTATTCTACAGTATTTTACTGTCCATTCAACAGCTTTTATTTCTAGAAAAAATTTACTAATAGATCTCAGCATATTTTAACAAAATCAGTGAGGATCTCTATGACATTTTAAACAAGTGTGTAGCTGAATCAATTTTCACCCAAGACATTTCATCAGATGCATCAACAACCAATGAAGAGCAGCACTGTATGTTAATACTGTAGGTAAGATGCCAATGAGCAAGATGTGCAATAATCTTTCTTAAGATCTGGTGGCGCACCTCAAAATTTTATTCAAAATGCATTTATCTCTAAAGTGCAATCCTTTATAATTTGGCTACTTTACATAGGTTTAATACTTCACAATCTTATTTCCTAAAGTGGCACCCATGCATTAATCAACCAGGAAATTCTACACAACTTGTATTAGATAACTTCTATGTACAATCACTGTTTTGCTCCTGGTCTACCCAAATCTCTGAGAATTTGAGCCTCAACAAATAAGATTTTCAACATTAGTATGTAATGGCAGAATACATGCAGAAAGATGCAGAACACTGATACAGATAAAACTGGGAGAAAAAAACATCATTAAACCCAATGTAAGGATGCAATCCATATTTCATTAAATTCAAAGGCACGACTCTCACTAATTTGGATTGAACCTCAGTATGTGTCAGTAGTCTGTTTACAATATAGTGCAAAACTAAACTTGCCAATAGCAATTTGTGAACAGTTTATGACAGATTGTTTTGAACCACCTTTTTAAAATTTGAGAAAAACAGTCACAGGACAGACATGGAAAGTTTTTTTTAACACTTTTCTCTTACCCAATAATAAGCAATGAGGCCTCAAACTATTTTCTTCTGCAGAGAAAGCATACATAGCTAGATGTGAGCAGTGTGCGTGCGTGCATATGTGTGTGTGAGAGAGAGTATGTGTGCCTCTATGTGTGTATGTGTGTGTGCACACATGGGTGAGCGCTTTCAAGTCTATTCCCAAATCTCTTGCGTCACATCCAGTTTAGCTCATATGGACTCCTTGGACTCCCCAGCTTCTAAATAGATCCCTATATATAATTTCCCTTAATCACAGTTCCCATTCTGATTACTGCTGAATTTTCTAAAAAATCAATGCTTGAGGGCCAGGGAAAGAGAAAAATATGAAATGACAGAGGAGAAAAACGGATTGGTAATTGGGACAAATTTGCAAATGCAAGTTCATATTCAGCCCGGTCATAAAGTTCAACATTAATAAAAGATTGCTGAATTTTGCAGTACAATCCTGAGCATATTTGCCCGGAGCTGACAATGTTTAGTGGGATTACTCCTTAATAAATGCAACAACAACTGCAGTCTCTGAGTTGCAAAGCTAAAATAGGATGCCCTGACACTCTGCAATGATTTATGAGCCCTAGAGATCTGGAAAGAAACAAATATAAAATAATACATAGAAAGATAATTAACTGGGATAGTATGGAAGAAGGTAGATTTTGCTCAAATGTATCTGTGCCAATGTCAGAAAACACTAAAATTACACATCCCTGATTGATGACAGGGAGTTCAAACAACTGGGAAAATCTACATAACAAGTCTCACTAAAAGGGATTGTATAATTCCTATTGATTATTGCTTAAGTAAAATTCCTGGTGGATCAAGATTAACCCGACTAAGGCTATGTTTAAGGGCACCCCAAAGCTTCCCACTCTGATATATTTCCTGCGCAGATACAGTTGTCAATGGATGCTGTAAAAAGCATTTTATTTTGCAATTCTCTGCAAAGAGAAACTTGGGACCACAAACTGGACTGGGTAGGGATGGACTGGTCCCAACAGCCTTTAAAGGAAAGGAGGCACAAAGAAGCTACCGATTTGGCACTGCTCTCTCTTGTAGGAGAGATCCAGTGGCTGTTCTCTGCTGAGGCGTGGGCAGCAACTAGGAGGGAGGGAAGGAGGGAGGGAGGGAGGTGCAGCTATCACTGCAGAGAGATAGATTCTGGTGATACTAACTGTAATGAGGAAGAGAGAAAAATTAACAACTCCCTCAAGCCTCTGTGGCCTTGCCTTTGATTTTCAGGTTTACAGAAGTGTGAGGTGCAGGGCCATCCATCTCTCTCTCCCTCTCCAGCCCTACCCCCCGCCCCATGCCAATAAAGACAGCCCTGAGTGGAAGCTGTCAGGTGGTAGCATATCCACACACACCACCTTTGCCAACCATCCCACAAAAAGCGCATTGTGGGTTTCCGGGAAAGCCTCTGGCTGCCAATCACTCAGCTAAGACATTCCCCTCCAGGGGGCAGAGAAGGCAGAGCGAGGGTAAAAGCACATCCGGGCGGGGGGGGGGGCTGCCAGGAAGAGAGACGGGCAGCACTTTCCGAGACCAGGGGTCCCCCGTTCCGCGGTCCTGGCGCAGAAATCGCTCTCTGCCCAAATCGAGACAAGGACGCGCGCTCCGCCTGGACCGCCGCACGTCTTCAGCGCTTCACCGCATCAGGCCGTGCCCTGCCCAGCTTCCAGGACCGAAAGGGGCGGCCAGATTGACGCCCGCCTGAGCCCGAAAGGGAAACTGCGGCAACCTCCATCTCGCCTCCTCCACGCCCCTCCTCACCTACTGTCCGGGAGCCGATGCAGCCCATCCTTCCGCCCAGCGAGGCTCCTCCAGGAGGAGGGAGCGGTGGCGGAGCGGAGAAGGAGCAGCCGCCGCCGCCGCCGCCGCCGCAGCAGCCTGCGCACCGAAGCAGAAGGCGGGAGGGTGGCCGCGCTGTGGAGCGGAATTCCCGTCACGGCGAGTCCCCAAAGCGGCCCTCCCGGGGCCGGGTGGAGCTCCTCCTCATCACCACGCTCAGGTGCGGGAGAGCGCTCCGGGCCAGGGCTGCGGCAGGCAGCGCGCGCGAGACGCCTCGAGGGGGAGACGCGAAAGCCCCGGTGCCGCCGGACCCGCCGCTGCCGTCTCCCTCAGCCTGGCTGGGCGAAGGATGCTCGCGGGGCTCACAAGGGAGACGGGTGGGCGGGGGAGGAGGAAAAGGAGCGCGGAGATTGGGTAAACAGCTCGGGAGCCTTGCGCGGACCTGCCATTGGCTGAGTCGGAGCCGCGGCTGGAGGAAGGAGGCAACGAGGAGCCCCCTGCGCTGCCGCCTCGGCTACGTGTGATGCTCGAAGCAGCAGCCAACAAGCCAGACGCTCTGACACCCGCCCATTCGCCCCGGGTTGCGGAGGCGGCGGCAGGGGGAGTGGCGCTGCGAAGCGGAGAACTTGCATTCACGCGCGTAGCGGCTGGGAGCAGGGCTCCGCTGCTGGAGGGGTCATTCTGAGGCACACTCCGAGGAGGAAAATCCAGAAGTCCGACCTGGGTTTCGCGGGACGAAACGTTGGGTTCAAAAGAAGTCCCTTCCTTTGCCCCGGGTGAGCATGCAGAGGATGGCAGCCGGGAAAGGGAGGCGCAAGCTGCCATTCTGTGCAGCCTTACCTGGGATTAAGCCCCCTTGAACCCAACGGGGCTCGCGGCGGGAGCAGAAAAAGTCGCGCGCTCTGCTTTAGGGCAGGAACAGCCCGGTGCCCGAAGCAACCAACAGACGAGGCGCTCCGAAAACCGTAGCGTGCTCCACCCCGCCCGGGTCCTCAAGGGCTCCGCCTGCGCGGAGCCTCCCAGCGTTTGCCAGAGGGAATTGCAGCAGCGTCTCGGAGCAAGCGCCGCAACCGCAGTGCTTTGCGCTGCACTGCATCGCTTTTTACGGACGCGTGGGGAGCTCCGCTGGAGGGAGGGAGACCCTTGCGGAGACGTGGCGGCAGGATAAGGGGCGTAGTGTCCGAAGGAAGAGAGGTGGGAATTCAAGTAAATTCGGGCGAAGAAAGTGGGGAAGGAGGAGAAGCGAGAGGGAAAGGACAAACAAGAGACCTGAGCGGGTCGGCGACGGACGCCTGAGGGTGAACGGAGGCCCCCAGGTGTCTCCTCGCAGAAATATCTGCAGCCACTTGCGTGGAGAGGGCTTGTCGCACTCGCTATCTTGTCTTCTCTGCCATCCCAGGAGGAGATGGAGGAGGATCGGGCCCTCCAGGCCGCAGAAATAGAGGAGAGCTCCCCACATGAACGGGCCAGAAACTTTATTTCCGTCTTTGGCCAATAAAAATATACTCTGTAAGACAAACTAACCGAAATTATCCCCTAACGTCAATAATTGCTAGCAACCATTGGTGGGCGAAGCTTACGCACAACATAGCAATATTTTGCTACTTTTAGAGAAATAAATTGATTTTCATTGTTTAACAGATAATACAAATCATAATTATCAAGAGTGCCTGGAAATTTAAATAAAAAGGAGGTAATCACTGGTGACAAATATCCTGTAGAACTGGCAGTACAAAAGTACATGGGCTGTGGTTTCTATGGCACCCGAATACCAGGGCTGATATTAAGTTTTACATGGGTTTTCCTATATTTAACCATTGTATTATGAGAAAAGGCAGCAATTTCTGTTTGGCCTTCTGTATTTTAAGATCCTTTGCCTTAATTTGATCTAGCTTGATCTCTGATCCTAAGATTAGGATGGCTTCACTGGAGGAACTGTAGAGGTTTCTAGAGAAGCTGGATCAGTAAAAATTATGTGATTGTATAATTAATATGATAGCATTATACGATCAGGCTCCAGTACAACATAGTTATATACATTATGACTATTAATAACCAAATCTTAGTGCCTATACCAGATACATACTGATATATCATATTACGGTCTCCAAATTCAGGAGCGCCTTATATCTAGCTGGATTTAATGCTCTCCCCTCAGCTGTTTTGGAAGGGAAATCTAGGAAAACCCCATATGAAACCCAATATTGCCCCTGTGACCCAGATGCTATAGAAATCACAGCCCATTTTCTATTGTAATGTCAGTTCTACAGAGACATTTGTCACTCATGGATTACCCTCTTTTTATTCAAAATTTCTAGGGCACTCTGATGTTTTTTATTTGCATTATCTCTTAAACAACCAGCATAAATGTATTTCTCCAAAAGTTGCAAAATGTCACTGCAAATTATTGATGTTAGGAGATAATTTTGCTTTGTTTGATTTATAGAACGTATTTTTATTGATAGTAACCAAAATAAAGTTTTTGCTCTGTTCTGTTCTCCCCTCGTGACATGACCAGAAGGAGAGTTTTCATATTTACATATGGTTGGAAGAGAAGCATCTGTTGCAGCAAAAACAAATGTCAGAGACAGATATAATGTTTTTTTAGATGCCCCAGAAAGTCTGGTTATTGATTGCACTAGGGCAGGGGTGTCAAACTGCCGGCCCGCGGGACGGATGCGTCCTGCCAAAACCGCGCCCACCCCATTGCCGGCAATGGGAAAAAAGTTGCGATATGTCGCGACATGTGACGTTGCGAGTTTGACACCCCTGCACTAGAGTGACATAGAGGCTGCCCTGGAGAGGATTTTTTTAAAAAATTATAAATAATATGAATAATTCTATCTCTCTGTTACTCATCAGTCTCCTCACCATGTCAGCTTCCTTCCTCTCTACATTTCCAACAACTTTGTGTATATAAAATGTTCCTCTCTCAGGAGCATATTTCATACATCTTCTGAAGTAGACTATAATTCACAAAACCTTGTATGATCATAAATAAAAGTGCAAAAGACTAAGGCAGCTAATTCTTGCCAAACGGGAAGGTGGTGGCAAAAACTGCCATGACTAGAACCACCCAATGGGATGTCCGTACTCCTGACGATGAGCTCAAGCTTTGCACTAGAGGAAGTCCTCGACTTAACGACCACAATTGAGCTCAAAATTTCTGTTGCTAAGTGAGACATTTGTTAAGTGAGTTTTGCCCCATTTTACAATCTTTCTTGCCACAGTTGTCAAATGAATCACTGCAGTTGTTAAGTTAGTAACATGGTTGTTAAGTGAATCTGGCTTCCCCATTGACTTTGGTTTTCATAAGGTCGCAAATGGAATCACATGACCCTGGGATACTGCAACTGTCATAAATATGAGTCAGTTGCCAAGCGTCTGAATTTTGATCCCGCGACCATGGGGATGCTGCAATGGTGGTAAGTGTGAAAAATGGTCATGTCACTTTTTCAGTGCCGTTGTATCTTCGAGTGGTCACTAAATGAACTGTTGTAACTTGAGGACTACCTGTGTACTATACCAAAAAGAAAGAACCGTACCATTTTCCCCCTGCAAGAAAGGGAAAGCTATAAAAACTGAATAACTGTTTTCCATGATTAAACTTCCAACAAATTGAAAACAGCACCAGGATTAACACACAGTCACACAAACGCACATGCATGGAGCTCATAATAACAAAAACAAGACCACAAAATCCAAACATTCGTTGAGACAGAAATATTTTCATCTGGGGTTGAACCAAGGGAGGAAGTTTCTTGGGCCAGAAACTTCTTGTATTACAATTAACTGTAACTAAAGGTTAGCAGTGCTAACTATCCTAATGTATGCTAGTGAGATCTGGACAGTGTACAGGAGGCACGTCAGGCAACTGAATTACTTCCACATGACTTGCCTTCGCAGAATTCTGAGGATCCGGTGGCAGGATAAGATACCAGATACAGAGGTCCTCTCCAGAGCAGGCCTATCATCAGTTTACACTCTGTTGATGAAAGCCCAGATGCGCTGGGCAGGCCACGTTGTAAGGATGCCAGACCATCACATCCCTAAACAGCTCTTCTATGGTGAGCTGTCTCAAGGAAAGCGATNCTGATGGCCCATAATCCATAAGATGTCAAGGTCTTCATCGAAATCGATGGACGAACAACAACTAAAGGTGATGGCATGGCCAGGATAAGATGGTATGGCTGTGTCAGATATACCTATTGTGAAACTGCTTGCCTGCCAAGACCAGCCTGGAGCAGGGCATCATCTTCATTTTAACTCCTGAAAGGGAGAAAATCATCACTTAACCTGAGTTAGTACTGAGTGGGTCCAACCTATTTCCTTTTTAGGCTCTCTGTGGTCTAAATACAGCGGAGAGGCTGGAGGTGTGACTTACTATTGGAATGGAGGTATAACAGGAAATGCAGGTTTGGGAGAGAGAAAACTGTTTTGTTTCTACTTCCAGTGTCACTAATGCAAGGTCATCTTAAAAAGATTTTGTATTTTGCAGAGTGTGTTTGTGTGTGTGTGTGTGTGTGTGTGTGTGGGAATATAACAGAAATCTAGTCTGTTGTTCATGAAAGATACTTAAAATGTGGTAGCAAGGATGCTGTAGCATGGAGAAGCTAGGCTACTTGTTCCAAAAGTACTGGATTAAAAACACAGAAACTTTTTTTTTATTTTTAATCCCTCTATGAAGAAGTTCAGGAGTTGCTATATGCAGCATTTTTCAAACATGGGAACACAGGAAAAATCCCCCCCCTGCATGACTATACAAGCATGCAGCACACATACTGTACATTTATCCTTATATAAAAAATGTGTCTGAAATAAAACTGTTAAGTAACAATACATCTGAAAGTTCTCAATGCTTAAAATAAGAGTTAACATTTCAGAATGTGTCTTTAAAATTTCAAATAATTATTGTAAATCTGCTTAACGTAGAGTGATCATCTTCCTATCTAAAGTTACTGTAGTTAAATCTGCAAAGCAAATAAGCATATGATTCAAGATGTATTTGGGGGCAATGGTACTTGCATACTCTCTCTACCTTGCTTGAATAACAATTTGTGTATATAAACTATGGATAGAAAAAGAGGGGCTGAATTCCTCTCTTTCCTAATATTATCTTATGCACTTTGTCAAATAGTGCCTTTTCTTCTTGGCTAACTCCTTTTGTCCCAGAACTGGGTTATTGGGGGAAGAAAAGATTTGGGTGATAACACAGTAAAGCAAATGAGAAATGGAGAATGAAGCTCTCTGAGCTAAATGACCTTTTTGATGCTGAAAACAGACTCACTGCTGTTTCTTGTACTTTATTTGAATAAGAAAGGCATGGACAAAAGAAACATGATTATTATGTTTACCTTGGTTAAAGTCGCGAACCACACTGTGACAAAGAGGAAAGGAAGAATTACCCTTTTGAGTCATTTTGCCCTTGCTTGAATAGAGTGAAAATGGTTTTCTAGAAATATTCAGCCATGTTAGTCTGATTCTGAGAACAACAAATGTAACATCTTAAAGAGAGACAAATGTATTATTGCACAAGCTTTCAAATGTGTGACTCTCTTCTCTCCAAAAACACAGTCCGTAATGAATGTGTTGGTCATTAACATTTTATTATATGAAACTCATGCTCCAAACTCTCAACCACTCAGTCTGATTCCTGCAATGAGCTGCAGCATCAAATACATTCAATGCATAAAATTAAATGAATAGATATTAGGCTTTCATAAACCAAGTTCAACTGTCAAGCATATTTTCTGTAGCAAGCACCAGATGCTTCTGTTTTGGTAGATGAGGGATGGTGCTTATTAGTTATTGCACACACAAGTTGGAGTGCTGGAAGGCAAGAAAATGAAGACAAGTTGAATGTCAGCCCAGATAGAAATGGCATGTTAAGAAATTAAGAATTTTAAGTGCTGTCTTGATGCTTATCAGCTGCTCAATGTTGAGCTTGTACATTTGAACATTAACTACCATGGTTGGATGATAGGCTGTTGTGCTAAAATTTGCCCTCTTTTAAGTTTTCAAACTTTTTTTTTAACCCCCTTCTTAGGATGCTTTAGAATTTCTTTCAATTTTCTTTCAGTGATTACTTGAGCTGGTTGGAGAATTCTAGGAGTTGAAGTCTACACATGTTAAGAGTCGCCATGGGTGGGAAATTCTGCTTTAGAAGTCCACAGTGCTGCAGGATGCTGCAGGTATTATTTATTATGTAAGCTTTCTTGGATCCCCATCTGGGAGGATGTTCCCCAAGGTGTTGTCTCCTGGAATGTGACTGACATCTGGGAAGCTCTCTGTGTTAGTGCACTCTTGTTCAATAAAAAGCATGACTCCAGCTTGCTGATCAAGGAGGTGGTATGCTTTTTGGGAATGCTTCTGGACTGGGCTCTCCTTAATGTCCTGGCAGGAGGCAATGTCCAATAGTACTACTCATTAGTTTTAGATTCTAGAATAATTGTAGAATAATCCCTAGAACAACTCAAATTACACCTGCATTAAAAGCCAGCAACAGGCAGTTGTCAAATTCTCTCCAAACCAAGAGATATACTAATGTGTGGTTTTATATATATGTATGTATGTATGTATGTATGTATGTATATGTATGTATCATAGGGCAATACTTTTTGAACCAAGGTGCATCAAGTGTACTTATAAAATATGTCCAAAATCCTGGACCCATGACCCCCAAAGAAAGGAAATTTGGGGAAGTTGTGGCTACTACTGATTACTGCTGTGCTGCTGGGTTGCTGCTACTGGGTTGCTACAGTCACGTGATCATTATCTTCAATGTTCCAAGACAGTTTCCCAGGCAGTCTTGCAATCCCTCACTTCTTCCCCCATCCAGCAATAGGGAAGGAAAGGGAGGAGAGGGGAGGAGAGAAGAGATCTGATGCCCCATCAAATTTCTATAGGGAAACTCACTGGGGAAGTCAGATGACACTCCTGCTCCCGCTGCTTTTTTTGCTTGCCCTTGATCATTCTATTTCTTTGTTTAGGTCAAGAAATATCTCTGAAGCAATGACCCAACAGGGCATAGGTTGTCCAGTTTTCTTTAAAACTTAGTATCTCTTACATCCAGGTTATCTGAGATAATGTCTGTTTCTGAATGATCCTCCCCATTCATCAGGGTCATCTGAGAAGATTTGTTAGAGGTTACTGCAAGTTTATCTTGTGGCTGTGATTCAGCATTCTCTGTAAACACCCCAGGTTTCTGGAATGTACTCCTTGCTGGGTAGAGGGAATAAATCCTTTGTTAATTTTTTATAAAGTCCTTAATGTGTGCATTTATGCTGGTTTTTGATTTGGTGAAGATGTGACTTTATTTTGAACATTCGCAGTTTTAACATTATTTCACATTTTTATTGCAAATCATTGAATGACATTGGGAATTGGTGGAATAAAAAGGCCTGTAAAAAATCAATTATGAAAAGAAAAAATAAAGCAATTGGAGATCATGAGATTTGGTAGTTTCCCACAATACAGTCCTTGCATCAATGTTCAGGCAAGTTGACCTTTAGTTGGCTTGATGGCTAGTTCAGATTGCCTTTATGGCCTCCTGGTTTCACCTAGGATAAATGGTTCACGGGTTACTGAATATAATTTACATCTTCTATGTAGGAGCAAGAGTTCACACCTGTCCCATAAGATTTGGAAAAGGGCTGCTATTCCATGTAACTCAGACTGTACATTTGTAGCACAACTTATGAAGAATCAAGGAAGTGGAATTCCTCTGCAAAATTGGGATAATAAGGGATTTTAACAAAACCAGCTGTTATAATTTAGACAGCTCAGCTAACGGTCAGCCCTTTGAGAAAGCTGGATATATGTGTTGTGTATTTTTAGACTAACTTTTCTTATTGACTATTAGCAGTGCCCTTACAAATCAGAGCTGTAGCAAAATACTTTTGTTCTCAGGTAGATGGATGTTTCAGAATAAAACTGTTCCTCATTCCCATGAATAGGTCTTTTTCCTACTAGGTGAGGAATAGATTAATATATTGAATAGATTGAACTGAAGATACGTTCATTCTGCGGCAAAAAGACACATTTCAGAATCAACAGAATCTACATTTGTTGCTGTTGGTTCCCTAACTTTGTCTGAACAATCTGACTGCAATTAGGCCAATGAATATTTTAATTGATATTTTAATTGGCCTAATTCAGTGATGGCGAACTTTTAGAGACCGAGTGCCCAAAAACTGGCCCCGCCCCATTCTACCCCCTGCCCTGCCCCTGCCCTGCCCCCACCCCACCCCCTGCCTGCCCGCAGGGCCACTCACCACCTCCAGGGCCCGCCGCAGATCGCCCAGGCAGCCCAGCAGTGCCATGGCCACGCCCTTTCCCCGCCCCCCGCTGCATCAACTGTGCGGGATGGGGCGTGAGAGCAGAGTCTTGTCTATACTGCTTGATTGCCATGTCCTTGGCTGTGCTGCTTTGCATGGGCCACGCTCGGGGGCGACTCTCCTCCAGGGGGGCTGCTGGTGAGGAGGGAGTCGTGGGGGAGGAGAGGCTGGGGCAACGGCATGTGTGCTGACAGAGAGGGCTCCGAGTGCCCCCTCTGGCACGCATGCCATACGTTCGCCACCACTGGCCTAATTGGTCCTTGTTAGTCAAGTCTTGACTTGTGCTTAATCTGGTGGCAGAAGACAATTTTTTGTTGTAAGAGAATCAGTTGAGTTCAAGTTCATTTTTCTGAATGATCAAAAATGGAGAATAATCAGACTGGACTATTTTAAGGTAAAGCAGGTATTCCACCACCTCATTAAAAAGTGGTTTTTCCTCTGATAATTATATTTTAACCTCATTTCAGTTTGAATATGCTCATTAATCTTTTCAAGACCACCACATTCAAGGGTCTACCAGGCTACCACTATGGCTGTGCTAGTGTAGGTGCGAGTAATGCAGCAGGGTTTTGGTTCTGCATGTTGTGTATGCTGCTGCTTAGGGTAGGTGACAATAGCTAGTGAGCTAAATGGCTGATTTAGTGGATTTGAGCCTCTGACTAAGTGATGATCTGCAGTATTTCTGTGGACCTAGTAGACTTGTCTGCCATTGTGAAAAATGAGTCTCTTGTGTTTTTCTTCCACCATACGTTTGGTCATTATTTTAGAAGGCTTAGGGGGGGGGGTCCCCAAAACTCTTTTCTACCAGTGTGATAATTTTGTGAAAGGTTTATCCTTCAACCTTCTCTGAAGACTTTAATAGCAGCAAGATCAGATGGTTCACATTCTCAAGGTTGTACCCAACCCCACTGATAAATTAAGTACCATCTTGCCGATTCACTGAAGCGTCAAAATTATTCTACACTATCTTGAAACTTGCAAGAAGCGAAGATACATCTGCACGGCAAATACCTGGGGAACAACATCATAGGGAATTGTTCCAGCTAAAAAGAAATCACTGATATTTTTGGGCTGAGTTAATTTTCTTCCTGCCTTTGTTTTTCCAAAGTCAGTGAAACTACAGATTCTCCAGGAATGCATGAAATCCAAAGCCATTACATCATGCAATGAAACCTCTAGGAACATGTCCAGCAAGAGCTGAAAATCTTGTTTTACAAAGATAAAAACAATTGGGTTACTTGTAGCTTTACTTGGTTTAGACAATTTCCAGAAATTAGATATCACAGTGGGGTGTCCCTGGATAAATCAAACTACATAGTTTTGCCCTTTAATTGTAGCACAAGCTGTGTTGGTGTAGCATTATAAATCAGATGCAGAATGAGTCTAAGGAAGGCTAATTTAAGGACGAATTACCACACTAAATAATGCCTTATTCTTGTTAGGACAGCCAATTCCAATGCTGTTGAAGCACAACTCCCATGGAAAGCACATAAATAGCATCAAATCAACAAGAACATTTCACAAAACAGGTTGTTGAACTCATTTGTCCAATGAGATTATGCCATCCATTTTATGCTTATTCTGCATGTTTGAGGATAAAAAGTATTCTATCAACACTTGAGCAGAAGTTACACAGAGCTCTTCAACTGACAGAATTTAAAAAGTAGCTAAATTTCAGGTGCATTCGAAGGCCATTTCCCACCAATAGTCTTCTACACAGCATCCAGGCATCCCTATAAAGATGGCATAATACCAGTATAGGAAGTCCTTGACTTATGTCCACAATTGAGCCCAACATTTATGTTGCTAAGTGAGACATTTATTAAGTTTTGCCTCATGACCTTTCTTGCCAAAGTTGTTAAGTGAATCACTGCAGTTGGTAAGCTAGTAACATGGTTCCATTCACTTTGCTTGTCAGGTTGCAAAATGAGATCACATGACCTGACACTGCAACCGTCATAAATATCAGATGCTGAATTTTGATCACATGACCAGGGGGATACTGCAACAGTCATATGAAAAATGGTCATAAGTCTCTTTTTTCAGTGCTGTTGTAACTTAGAACAGTCACTAAACAAATTGTTGTAATATGACTACCTGTATTAATAATTTCTAAACACTGTATAACCATCACTGTACCTTGTATTTTATAATAATATAATAAAATATTTTTTAAAAGTGGTGTAATGCCTATTCCCGTTACTATTACTTCAGCCTCACAGTAGCTGGATTGATGACTGTGGAAGGCATTCTAAATTATAGTCAGTTATCCCAAATCAAACTTATCACTTATGCAGGTACTTTAAGCAGAAATTACATAGACATCTCCAGATGCTTTAATTATCACTCTGGAATCTTCCTTAGTTTCACCTAATACATTTCCATCATTCACAATTGATGTCTTTTGTCTTTCTGTGGTGGTACACTGGGTGATGGTGAGCTGAAGCATGCCCATCTGCTTAACACTGACTGTAATTTGTGCTGCCCTCCAAGTAAATTTGGATGCTGTAAGAAAGGTATCTTTCTGATCACCTTTGCAACAACAGATGGCAGAGAAGATGAATCAAAAGAAGACACCTGCCTTGATGAAACCAAGCCAATTTTCTGTGGATCTTGTTGATTTTAGTAAATCCCAGAAAGCAGACTAGAATAGAATATTTGGCCAAGTGTGATTAGACAAACAAAGATTTGTCTCCGGTGCATAAGCTCTCAGTGTACATGCAAAACAATAGAATAATAATAATCATAATAATGATACCAGTAAGAGAAGGTGTAGAAAAGATGAGAAGGATAATAGCAATACAGCCATACTACATGGCTAAATATGCTTAGACATAAGACAGTATTGTGGAAATGAGGTGTTCAGCAGAGTGGTGGCATGGGAGAAAACACTGTCTCTGTGTCTGGCTGTTAAAGCGTGCAATGCCCTGTAGCAGGGTCCCAAGAGGAGGAGTTGGAACAGTTTATGTCCAGGATGTGAGGGGTCTGAAGATATTTTCTCAGCCCTCCTTCTGACCTGTGCAATATACAGGTCCTCAATGGAAGGCAGGCTGGTTGCAATTGTTTTTTCTGCAGTCCTAACTATCCGCTGAAGTTTGTACCTGTCCTGTTTGGTTGCTGTACCAAACTAGACAATTATAGAAGAACAAATGACAGGCTCAATAATTCCTCTGTAGAAAATGAATGTATGTAATGAAAATACACAGTAACATAGCTGATAAAGGTGAAACCAAGCTTAATCAGTATCATTGATGCAAATATAACATAAATGAATTTTTGTGGGGAAAAAATAATTTCAATATTATGTTGAAAAAAATTGATGGTGGAACAAGACACATTTGTTTAAAATTGCAGGAAGGCTAGGTACAACAGAGGAAGTGGCCTCATGCTGAGTCAAAGCCCTAGTTCCTTTAACTAAGCAAAGATTTTTCTCCCCCCTACCTAGAGGTGCAGGACTTGAATCATCATTATGTAGAGAGATATAACTACAATTAAATTTTGTCTCTTACCCGAAGACTGGAAGGTGCTTGCAAATCCACTTCCTACGTGGCTACTAGCTAACTAAAATGACAGAAGCACATGCAACATTTTTTCACTTCTATGCATCCAGAATATGAGGTGGCTACAAATCACTATATGACATGGGTATCATTCGTTTTAACCATTGCTATGCCAATCTTTTTGCAACAGACAACAGGGTCTTGTGTTCTTTAGAAAATAAATTGTCTTCAGTTTCTGGCTTCCCACTCTCCTGTAAAGGATAAGGAGGAAACTCCTTATCTCTTGAAATAGGAGCTGTGGTCAGGGGAAATCAAATTTGGTAAGAAAAAAAAAGGTAGCAGTTTAGCTGTGGAGTTGGAAAGAGTATCAACCTATGACAGCAATTGTGCCCAAAATTGATGTTACTAAATGAGAAATTTGTTAAGTTAGTTTTGCCTCATTTTATGACCTTTTTTGCCAAGTTGTTAAGTGAATCACTGCAGTTGTTAAGGTACTAACACAATTGTTAAGTGAATCTGGATTCTCCATTGATTTTGCTTGTCAGAAGGTCGCTAAAGGAGATCATGTGACCCTGGGACACTGCAACCATCATAAATATGGACCAGTTGCCAAGCATCCAAATTTTGATCACATGACCATGCGGATGCCCGCAACGGTCGTGTGAAAAATGATCATAAGTCACTTTTTTCAATGTGCTGTAACTTCAAACGGTCACTAAACTAACTGTTGTAAGTCGAGGACTACCTGTACTGTATATTGGAATAATTAAATGGACCTCTTAAGAACATTTTTTTCTAAAGGAGCAGTTAAATGCACTTCTTAAGATAATTTTTCTTTCTTTTAAATCAGCTAAAAACTGCTGATAAGTAATAACTAAATAAAGGCTATTGACTAGTCTTAGGACCTCTTGTAGGTCAACCTTGAAACTCACACCTTCAACACTGTCCAGCAGGGGGCTACAAACTATCACAGTGCTGTAGGGATTTTGGAGTGCTTTCTTCATCCATTGTTTTCTGCTAGCAACAAGAATGACATACTTCAATTCCTAGGCACACCCTTTCCTGGTGCTTAGGAAAAGATTAAGGCACAAGGCAAGAGTTCAAAATGGGAGCGGTGCCACTGGAAGAAATAATTACCTACAGATTATTAACATGTGTTGTCTGTCATTATTTTCTTGCTAATTTCAGATTTAAAATTGCATTAATGGAAATTCGCTGCTCACACATTTTTGCTGCATTGTTCTGAGATATTTCTGAGGACAGATCTGAAATTGAAACCAAGCTTGTCTTTTCTTAGCCAAGAAGGTTTTACTTTTAAAATGTTACTTGCCCATAAAGAAGCCTCTGCGCGTGCTTTAGCTTGGAAGCATGCATGGTTAATGCAATAATCTACGCAAGATACAATGAGCAATCTCCAATAGAGTAGTCACATTTATTTCTTGTGGCACAAAAACTGTTTTCTGGGAATACAGCCACATCTTTCAGATTGGAAATGTAGCCATGGAATGTGGCATTTCATTTTATGAGCACTTCTCAGTGGCAGCTCAAGGAGATGATATTCAGGCTGCAAACCAATATGGGAGGGGTTACTGCCTTCTCCAACCTGCTGATTGATGAGTTTTATGTGGAATCCTTCATGTTCCGAACTTGGTGGTTGGTTATTTGAACCAAGTTCAGAGAGTACCAAGGTCTCCACAGTTCAGCCCTAACTACGTTTGTTCCCTTCTGTTGATGATGACTTTTAGTCCAAGTCATCTGGAGAGTATCAGGTTCAGAAAGAATTCTGCCTACTTCTTGGTAGGCCAATGGAAGATAAACTGTCATGGAAATAAACCAGTGGACTGATTGGTATATAATCATACTTGTGGGATTGTGGCTAAAATAGGGTTAATATGCTGGACATACAGGAGCACATTTACACAGTGTCCCTTTCATCTACAGCCATATGCCCATTGAAGGGGAAACTTTACACCAGAATCAAAACTGGTGCTAAGCATTTCTGAATTCAATGGGAAGGAAGAGAAGAAAATTGCTGTTCCCATATTAATGATCGCAGTGTCCATATTGCCAGGACTAAGTTCAGAATACAAAGTAACTCAACACAAGTTACTGCATGCATCACTAATATCTACAGCACTGAAGGATGACAATATGTTATGACAATATGTTATGGCAGAGTTGGATCTCCCTGGGTTCATGTTATGGAGACTCAAAAGAAACACTGCAGAAAAGGCACTTTGCACACAAAGGTCATTTCCTCACGGTTCCAGTATCTTTTAGCAACATCATACATTGCTAATGCAATACAAGTTCCTATTATATTGCTGCAACTATGGTTGGATGACACTAGAAGTTGCTAAAATCACGAGTGAGGAAATATAAAAAAGAGTCAATATGAATGAAGCAGCCATACAACAGCATTAAATGCAAGTACATTGGCAGCACTTTTGGTACATTGGAGAACTTTTTCATATACTTTGGCTTAGGAGTTCAGACACTAAATTCCATTCTGGGCACTAGGACATAATACCTCATCTTAGTAAACAATACACTCTTTGCAACATATAACAGTGATTACCATTTGTTCCTTTCCTTATTTACAAATTCTATGCTTGTATTGTTGGCAGGAATGTCTTTGATGTTGACAAATACAGGCAGATGTCTCTTACCCCAGAGTTCCCAACCTTTCTGGCTTGGCAGTCTGGGAGGAAAGGGAGCAGCAGGGAAATGTGCAAATAGGCCATGCACACCCATGCTGCGCACGCTGACATAAGCTGCCGGCACCCATGTGACGCTAGCGGTAGTGCTAGTGTTCCTGTGCATGCGCAATTGGGGCCACTAGTGCCCACTAGTGCTAACATGAGTGGGGCAGGACTCTCCAGCTATTCCCGGGGCCTGGTGGCCAACAGGCGGACCCTAGGTTGGGGACTCCTGTCTTATCCTGAAAGAGCAAATATAATGCTAAGTCATAATGCAGTTTGTTGGAATTGGTGTAGTTGTGTGAATCCAGCCACTCTGATTTAGAAACCATGGTTTATTACTAGCTATGCATTTATGGTTTGTTCACAAGCCTACTTTAAAAGCAAACCATGCCTCTGTATAATATAAAAAGTAAGCTACATTGTGGCTGTGCTTCTTAGGTTTCTTGGTTTTTGCCTCTATGCAGACTACCCTGTTATGCCTGCACTTTCCTTTTCTTTGTCCCTATTGTGTGATAAGTCAAGAGATTAAAAAATCAGAAAGAAAGAAAAAGAGAAAGAGATCATACCTGCATATATGCCGTTGTAATTCATCAGAGCCCTGAGGGGATAGTTTATCTATATCAGAGAGGCCCCCAACCTTTTGGGCACCAGGGAGATAGGTTTTTCTGTGGACCAGAGGGGGCCTGGTTTCATGTACTGCCTGCATCCCACGGATGGGGCTTTGCACGGACCTGTTTCTGGCATGCTGTGGCCGGTGCCAGTCTATGGACCGGGGGTTGAGGAACCCTGAATCTATATCATTGATTGCATTTGAGGACCAGGGATGGATCTTCTTTTTTCTTGCATTGTACTGTTACTATGAGTGGGATAGATAATGCACAAGCAAATCTTCAGCCCGTGGCAAATAAAATTACACAGAGAGAATTAAAGGAACAATGGTTCCACGAACTACTTGCAGAGCAAAAACTGTGTTAAGATGCAAACGGGGGATGGGGAAAGCAAGTTGTGACTGCAACCTAGAATGGAGAAATAGTGCAAAATTGTCCTGATTGCTGTCTTTATGACAGCCACCAACTTGATCTTTTGAACTGTATTAATTACACTTAGGTTAAAGCTTCCACACACCTCCCCCCTCCACTGTCTCTCCTTGAGGCTAGGGAGATAAGAATGCCACCATTTTATAATGCAAAATGTGAGGGCTTTTGTATAGAAAGAACAAACGTCTTCCTTCACCATTTTTAAAAGGGAACTTCTGAGTCAGAAACTCTTGCAGCTGGTTCAGGGAGAAAGAGAGAGAGTGGGTGGGTGGAGAAGAAGCCAGGCAGACCCTGACTCATCAAAAGCAGCTTTTCGGAGCTTGGGGGCTCCAAAGGAAATGAAATCACTCCTAGAAGGACGAAGGGGCGGGGGAGCGAGGGTCCAGGAGGCAAAACTCAAGATGAATTTTTTCCCCCCAATAAATAGTCGAGAAGAGGGGAGCGGCACAAGTTGAAGAAAACCACACACTGGGGGGGGGGGTAAACAAGGGGAGGTGGGGGGCCGCCCCCAACGAGAGAAAAGTTGCTCATCAGGATCGGGACTAAAGAAAGAGCGAAACAAAAGCGGCAGCCCCGATAACCTATAAACGACTCTTGTCCTTTTCATTTGGACTGCGGCCCTTCCTTTAGAATAAAAAGCTGCAAAAGTCGCCCGCCGAGTAAATGTTAATAGGATGGGGCGCTGCGCTAACGTTTCAGTGCAGCCCAAGGGGACTTGCTTCTGCGCCAGGAAGCCCAGTGACCCTCAGCCACGCTGCCTTCCTAGGACTCCCGAGACTCGAGCTTGCGCAGGATTCCCGCACTTCGGAGGGAGCCCGGGCAGTAGGACGGACTCCGCAGGCTAAACGAGCGGCGAGCCGGAATTCTGGAAGAGCGGAAGCTTCGGTCCCCGCTCGGCGCGCATCCCCCGCCCCCATTCCGTCGCCGGCCTCCCCGATTGCCACATTCCCCGAAGAGTGAGCTCAGCTGTTAGCTCAGCGCAGCCTCTCTCCTTTTATGGTCAAACGCTTGGGCAGGGGGAGGCTCTTTTCGGCAGCATCGGGGCTCCAGCGGCTCGGCTTCCTCCGCCCCGTCCCCGCTTTGCTCAACTCCCCTCTTGGCAAGCCCAGGCTGCTTAGAAAGTTGCGCTCGGGCCAGGCAGGCAGAGACGGCCGGCCACGGGCAGCGCCGCCGCCAGAGGCTGTGAACTACAGCGCCTCGCTTTCCGTTGATACGCAGCGCCTCCTAATCCCGCCGAACCCCGGAGCGGTCTTCGGTCCCTGAAGGTAAGGTCGCCTTTTCCCCGCGGAGGAGAGCTGCCTCGCGCTGCCCCGGGCTCGCGCCTCCATCGCTCTGCCTTGCGGCGCTTCCCAATGCCTGCTTGCCTCGGGCTGGAGGGCGCGAGAGGGGTCCCAGTTTTTCCTCGGGGCCCTGATTGGTCATTGGGGGGGGGGAGAGGTGAAACCGTCCACTTTGCCCTGGATGGCGGCTTGTGCGTGCGTGACATGCGTGCTTCCCCCGTCGCGTGCAACAAGCTAGCTAGGCGAAGATTTATACGAGAGGTGCATTTATGCAGCCGGGGGTGGGGGCGGGGCGGGGGGAACCGCGAGCCCTTTTCCTTGAGAGTCTCGGGTGGAGGGAGAGCGCCTTACCCTGAGATTAGCGAGGTTGGGGCCGAAAGAGCAGGGCAGGATTCTAAGGAAAGGCGCCTCTCTGGGGAAATGTTGACAAATTGCGGGGCGCCCTCTTTGGACTTTCCTGCGACCCCCTCCCTTGCTAAGGGGCAGTATCCCCCGCGGCCGACTCCCCTTCTTTGTCTTGGAAAGTCCCGCCAGTTGGTGAAAGCTGAGCCGCGCGCCGAGAATTGTTGCCTGCTTTAAGCTAAAACAAGCCGGAGGGGGGTGGTGCAACCCCGCGCCCCCGAGCGCTTTTCCAGATGTGTTAAGATAGCGGAAAGAATCTGCAAGTTCTTGTCCGGACGGCAGCTCTTGCGTGACTTTGTGTGTCCTTCCTAGAAAGACTGTTAGTGTTGCTGCTTGTTGAAGCTTTCCCGGATTGTTTCTTTTCTCTCTTTTTTTTGCGGGGGGGGGGTGTCGGATTTTTACAGCCTTCCCAATGGAAAATAATAATAAAAAAAATAAGTTGGGCCGAGTGACTTTATCTACATACATGGTAAATGCTGACATCCTCTGCAGTCTTAATATAACTTTCGTTTTTGCCCAGAACCTTTTTGCAGTCTCTCTCTTTTATTAACCAAAAAGGCACACGATGAACAATGAGAAGGAGTGGAGAGGAAAAATAGGGAGCAGATGAAGAATTCAGGCAACATGTTCACAGTGCTATTATTTATTACTACCCTCTTTCCACTGAGGACCATATGTGACTCTCCGGCTGCTCACATAATTACACTTTTTATATATCAGAATTGAGAATTCAGATCTACAACTACAATCCCACCTCCACATTGTCCTCATTAATCCTAACTAGATCTACTGATCCTAGATCTTCTGGCCTCTGCTATTCCCAAGTTGATTGAGGCAACAAAGTTCAATTGTTTGATCTCTTCAGGCATGCTTCTGAGAACTGCCCAGCCCAGCCCAGTCTACAATCTACATATGGCAGAATGACTCTTAGAACATTGGTAAACATCCTGCTTGACTGTCTACAAGAACCAGAGGTTTGTCATGCATCCAACCAGAGACATAATCCATGACACATATGCTGTATTGTGGTTGATAGATCAAAGGTTACAAGTCTTGTCTAGGAAGCAGACTCCAACCTGGATATGTCTGAGCCCTGAAGGCATCCTAAATTCTAGTAATGGAATTGGCTTGCATTTCCAGAGCTGAACATATTAGTTGGGGAGCTGTAGTGTAGTGTAAATAGAGCTGCTACCAGAAAGGAACTGAAACTAGGAAGTTGTGCAAAAACATTTCAGTTTTAAAAAACAAATCCTTCACCCTTTTCCTCAGCCCTTAGTTACTGCATATTGAACATTTCCCAATCTAGAGAAAAGCCAGGCTATTATTGGTTTTTTAAATAACGTTCTTCCTCCCAGAGGAGCCCAAAGCAACGCACAAATTTAAAATTATCCCTAATAAAACATCCCACCAGTGTTAGAAGACTGTAACACTACAAAGATCAAATGAAGTGCATTTGTAAAAGTAATATATACTTGAGCTATGTGGTAAGACTATGTAATTCTGGAGCAATTGTGCAATGAAGGACAACATGATCATACAAGCAAGTAGGCTATGACTCTTCAAGTGGAGTGGCGGTCAAAAGTAAAATGCTTTTATGTAGCAGGCCCACTAGAAATCTTACAGTTACTTTATAATATGGACTTTGGTGAAGATATTAGACTCATTCTTTATAGTGGGTGGAGTTGCTTATTATGCCTATGTATATTCAGTGGTTGACCACTAGATACTTGAAACTGCACTGAAGCAGGATGGGTGGTCCAATTGCTCCTAGCATGGTGTCCTTTAGAGTTTTTCTGACAGTTCACTCCACAGTCCTTTATTACCGGTCATCCTGATTGGGGCTAAAATGAAATCCAACATGTTTGAATGGGGAAGACTGGTATTGCTGAAACATGAAGATCACTTTGCAATGTCAAATCAATATAAATTTTGGAACTGATGAGACTGAGTGTTTCTAGCACTTTTCATAAGCTGGAACATAAAGGCATTTAATATTTAAAGGAGAACTCCCCTGTCTTAAGATGGTTTTTGCTGTTGTGGTTTTGCTACTATACTTCCAAAAATGAGAGAAATCCTTTGAGGATATATTGATATATTTAATATTTAATTAGAAACTATTTTAACAGTTGTATGCATTTAAAAATTACACAGGCTGGCTGCAGGACTCTGTTGGCCGTTCCCACTTTTTTTTCTTCCTGAATCTTTCTTGCAATCTCACTTTCTTTGCCAACAAATGAAACAAAAGGTATAGGATTAGTAATGAGCAATTAGCAATGAACATTTGGTGGGAGTGGTGAGGATAGAAGGAAGATAATGTTGTAAGTTACTGAAAAGAAGAATTTGTGTAATATGCTTAAAAAGCCAATTAGGGAAAGGGAGGTATAATGCTAATGTTATATCTTCACTAAGGGCCACTGAGGTTGCCTTTTCCCATAATTTTTATATATCAATATTTAGAAAGTTTTTTTCTTGTTTAAAGAAGTAGCATTTTGTCTTTCCAGCCTACCTAAGGGAACAATATAATTGCAGATATGGTGTACTCCTGATTTAATGGACCTTTGTTTAAAGGGTTTTGGATACAACACATAAAATTTGTTAATCATTTTATGCATAACACTATTTTTCACGTGCATAACATCCCATTCACCTTTTAATTCAGTTGTAATGGAATCTCTTCCTCCATCACACCACAAAATCAAGGGTAATGTAATGAGGATGAAAATTAAGTAGAGTGTAGCATTTGTATAGCTTGTATGTTGGACCAACTCTTGTGAAGGGGAATTTTTGTCTGTCTTCTAAGCATTTTGATAGAGTTAGTTTAGTGTAGTTCTCCATGGAAGGAATTCTTCAGGGAGGTGGAAACCTTTGAGGATTTATTTTTCATTTACTTTAAAAAAGGATGAATTTGTATGATGGAGAGCTTCATTTTCAATCTTTGGCATGATGGCAAGTATAATATTTTTGTAGAAATCCTAAGCAATTTAAAATGAGCTGCACGTGCAGTTTGCACTGATTTGAAGGCAGTTTGTACTCCTAAAAAGTACTCAACTTCTTCTCACTCTTTTAAACCCAAAGCTTTAATCTGGTTGACCAAAAGCCATTAGGTAGTCACTGAAAATTTTGTGGCCGCCCTCCCAAATAGCTTGTTCTAGAGCCTAGAGATACAATAACTGGTTGAGACTTGCTCATATGAGAAATATTCTCCCTTGCCTGTTACTTGCCCATATGAACATTATAACTCACTCTTTTCGCTGGCTTTTGTTTGGTTTCTTAAGCACAATTGGACTCCTTTTATCAGTTGACCTTGGAAATGAAGTATCTCTCCAGAGACAATTGCAAAATGTAGTGTTTTTTGACTTAGTGCTGGTGAAGGCAAGAATAAGGGAATAAGAAGGGCAGGGCAGCTGCAATTGGAAAGTGGCTTGTTGTGTGTGGGGGAGAGCGAAGGAGTTGGAACAGCTGCTCATACTGGGACAGCTGACTCCATAGTCTTTGAATCACTGCTGAGCTTTTCCATTTTTATTTGATCCGATTCCGCCACCTCTTGGAAAATTGGTCAAATATAGTCAGAAAAGTTGGTAAAGCAGAACCTTATGTTTAATGTAACTCAGGAAAAAAAATAATGTGGACTTTAATAATGAGCTCTATGTCATGAAGTAGGATGAAGAAAGAAATGTTTACAGGTAAGGAAAAAGCCTTAGGACTTGAAGAGGAACTGCTTCTAATGCAGCGGTTCTCAACCTATGGGTCGCGACCCCATTTGGGGTCGATCGACCATTTCACGGGGGTCGCCAAGCAAGGCTGTCCGCCATTTTTTCCCCCTTTTCCAGCGAGTGCCTTACTTCCCTTGAGCTGGGCCAGCTGGTGGTCGGCCTGCTCCATCTCTGCCGCTTGCCAGCTACGCCTCAGCCGGCGCAGGGGGCGGAACCACGCATGCGCGGCGCTCCCAGGCAGGGAAAGTCCTCGACTTACGACCGGTTGGGTAGTCCTCAACTTACGACCGGTTTAGTCCTCAACTTACGACCGGTTGGGGGTCGCGGCATTAAAAAGGTTGAGAACCACTGTTCTAATGCCTTTCTTGGTGTTAGACAGGAACTAATATGAGCTACTCAGATACAAAGGCAGAGGCCAGAACAAGCAGGTTCCCATGTGTCAAATCCTAGGAAGGACAGTGGAATGGTAACTATTCTGAGTTTTGAAATCTAATATTCATGATTATAATCATATAATAATCGTACGCTTCAGCTTTTATATTGCTTTTGGATCAGCCTTGAACCCAGCTGAACCTAATGAATAAGGAAAGTCATCTGGCTCAGCATGAGAACTGATCGAATTTGGGTTGGAATACAACAGCATTGTTAATATTTTCCCCCATTCTGTGTATCTGGAGTAGAGTGTTAAAGATATTTTCTTGCATCTTCAAATGATTTCATATTGATATGGTTCTTGCGGGTCCAGTTCTAATGGTGTGGTAGACTGCATTATCATCCTTTTGACTGGCTGTACCAATAAAATGAGAGATCTGCAGTTCCTAATGAATAAAAATTGTCTCAAATGTGTGTTAATGAAGCCCCTGGTAGTAAGATGTGGTCTGTCTATTTCTGTGTATATTTATTTAACAAATTTATATAGCCATCCATGCACCAGTGGAATTCTGGATGGCGAATAAAAGATAAAACATAATACACGATCAATCAAAAAAGTGATTTCAGGGCCACAGTAAGAACACCTTACCAAAATATATTCCCTTCCACATATGCTGGGCTCCATTGACATCTGGAAAGCAAAATCTTCACAGCCCATCCAAACCCAGGGGAAAAGTTGATCCATAAGGCAGGTACCATGGCAGAGAAAGCATGCCTCCTGCTACCAGGTGACCTTGCTTCACTGAGCATGTCCCCTCTACTGGATGTAGTAGGATGGGCAGAAACTATTGTGGTTAGGCAGTCCTGCAAGTAACCTGGCCTCATGCTATATAAGGCTTTTAGCACTTTGAATTGCATCCCAAAGCCTACTGGGAGTCAATGCAGCTCAAGTGTTAACTGCTGCACATGGTGAATTCACTACACATGTTGTAGTATTCTGGTCCAGCCGAAACTTCTGAATGCTCTTTAAGGGCAGCCCCATGTAGAGTGCATTGCAATAGTCCATTCAGGTACAAGAGATCCTGAGCAGTGCCTCCCAATCTAGAAATGAATAGAATTGGCACACAAGGTTACAAAGGCTTTCCCGGCCATAGCTGCCTCTTCTCTTTGAGCAGGACCCCCAGCTTATACACCAATTCTGTCTGGAGGAGTGTTACCTATCCAGATTTAACAATGAAACATTACTTAATGAGGCAAAAGACCCCAAATCCCACAGCCGCTCTTGTCAGGGATCAGGTGAAGGCTGTTCTCCCTCCTCCAGACCTCCACAGCCTCCAGGCACTGGGAGAGCACCTTGATGACATCACCTGGACACTGATATGTATAAACACCTAAAACATACTGATTAAAAAAAATCTTTTTTGTTAAGTGCAGGCCTTTAAATAAACACCCTTCCCAGCACAGTTGCTGTGCTTTAAACTGCAGGGGCAAGCATTTAATGTTTTAAAAGAGGATTAGTGTTTTATTAATTTAAATTGGTCTGGTAAGGTTGTGCTTTAACTGCTTGGGAACAGTTGCCTGACGTATTGAAAAGCAACCTTTTAAAAAAATATAAAAAAAATATATTACCCCGTGTCAGGGTTGCAGCTGATAATTGGCTGCTCCCTGTGTGTGCCTTGGCTTCAGCAGCAGAAAAGCCCAACAGCAGGGCGTGCATGCTCTAGGGCAATCTCTGTGCTGCTCAGTCTGGGGAGGGAAGACTTGTGACTCCAGGAACGTATCAGCAGGGCTGGCTGGGTCTAGGAGCTGCTTCCTGTGTGGGCGGGTGGGGGAGTGGCAGAACCGATAGCTGAGAGGCAAGGATGCTGCCCGAGAACACTTGTGACGGGAAGGATCAGGCAGGACGGACCCTCTGCAGGACGGAGGAGGAGGAGGAGGAGGGGGCAACCAGGCTGCCCATGGATATCGGGGGCTCCAGAGGCTGCCTCACAGATGCCAACGCCATGGAGACAGACAGGTTTCCTTTTGTTCTTCTCCTATCCGTTGCCAAATTGCCTTTGTGTTGACCAGCGATAGCCAGTGCCTTGAGGTGACGTGAAACAGAGGGGACAGCAAGCAAAAGAGAAGAGTGTGAAAGGGCATGAAGGAAAGATAGCAGGAGGTGGACAATTCTATTATCTGCCTTAAAATGGGTAGAAACTGCAGAGTGTCGTCCTCTTCACCCTGTGTCGTAATACACAGATTCCTATTCTCTCAGGCACGTAGTGGCATTGACTCTCAAGCATGTCTCTAAGAGTGGAACCTACCCTTTGAGGCATGTGGCTTCTTCTGTGGCATTTATCCATCTTTCCCGATGTGACAGAGCTTTGGTTGTTCCCAAAATATGTGCAGAGAGGACGTTCAGGCCTGGCTATTCTCTCACCCTAATCAGAGGCTGAGGCTTATCTACACTTTGGACCTTGATTATTTGTTCCTTGCATCCTGCTTGCCTCTGCCCTTCATTTTTAACAGCCCCCCTCCTTTTCCCTTTCCACCTTAAACACTTTCACCCATCCTTTGTGCCCCAGACTCCATGCCACTCCTGCCTTGTTTGTGACTGATAGGAGGGTTTTTCTTTCTTGCCCTCCTTATCTAGGTCCTGTGTCACTCTCAGCAAGATGGCCTCATCCGGTGCCCCAGGAACCCGCATGACCTCTACTGTCAGCATCAACATCTCCACTCCAAGTTTCTACAGCCCTCAGAAGAAATTTGCACCCGTTGTTGCTCCCAAGCCCAAAGTGAATCCTTTCAAGGCTGCTGGATCGATCCCTGAAAATGCTTCAGAGCAGAGGCTGCCCCCGGCTGCAGGAGCATGTGCCCAGATAGGAAAAGTGGGGGAGATCCCCATAGCTGTGACTCTTCCCCCAGCGGAAGGTAAGTCGTCTTTGTTGTCTTCTGTTGGGAAAAGTGAAGGATGCTCAGTCAAAGGACAAGATGGAAAAGTGACGGTGGTGGGAGGGGTTGTGGGGGTGGCGAGGAGGAAATGTCTCACAATCACATCGAAGTTGTAGCTGCCAGGTTAGAAGAGGGTGTGGAAATCTCTCTCCCCAAAAAAAAAAGTGGAATAATCTCTGTGAGGGTGTGGCTGCCAGAACTTTGCTGAGTGAAGAATGAGAAAGCAATCTCAAACTCTGAGGGCTGACTCTCCATGATTTACCTCTGAATCATCTGGAATATTATATTCTTCAACGGAACAACGCTAGACTTGCGGGAGGAGCATCAGATAACTATCCTGCTGGGGATGAAGGCAACTGTCTTCATTAGAAACTTAACAAGTGGCCTTGGGCTAGCCGTGGATTCTTAATTTGACTGTCTCTCCTCCTTGCTCGCAGTGGTAATAAATGAATATAGTCAGGGGTGATGTAATGATGAGGCATCTATTAGTAGGAAGAGTTCTACCACAGGTTTCAAAAATTAGTTTAAGATTCTGGTTCTGGAATGCTGCCAAGAGATGCTTGAGTTATAGAAGCCTTTCTATTTCTAGATTGCAACTATTTGGTACAAACTGTTTGTACATGTAGACAGAGATTAATTACTGCGTAGGTCAGCAGTCTGTCTGCCCCATTCCCCAAATAATCAGGACCAAATTACTAAAATGTGGTTGCAGAACTGTCCTGTGAGCTCTCCCTGTTTAGGGAAAAAGTTAAGCCTTAAAACAGATGTATTAAGGGAGGTTAAATACATCTGTATTTTGGATTTACTTTCCCGAGCCTCCTCAAAAGCCTTTGGGTATACTTTCTGCAGCTTTCAGATGCGGATGCAGTAGTAGTGGTCGTGGGAATCTCGCCTGAATTTTTAAATTTATACTTGAAACCAAGTTCATATTTGGAGAGCAAAAGTCCAGAGCCAGTTTTACTTAAATAAGACATTTTAATTTACTGGTCCTTTTCTGTTTGTATATCTTCCTCTGTTGTCATAGTTGTTTTAACAACCCCTTTTCCTAGACCTACTTAATAAATTATAGGTAACCCTCAACTTACGACCACAAATTTCCATTGCTAAGCAAGACCACTGTTAAGAGAGTTTTGCCCCATTTTACAACCTTTCTTGTCACAATTCTTCAGTGAATCACGGCAGTTGTTAAGTTAGCAACTTAGTTGTTGAGTGAATCTGGCTTCTCCATTGACTTTGCTTGTCAGACGTTTGCAGAAGGTGATCACATGACCCCGGGACTCTACAACCGGCATAAATACATGCCAGTTGCCAAGTGTCTGAATTTTGATCACGTGACCGCTGTTAAAAAAAAGCTCACTTTTTTCAGTGCCGTTGTGACTTCGAATGGTCACTAAACGAATAGTTGCAAGTATTGTTAACTAAGACATTTTCTTTGTTTTCTTTCTTTCTTTCCAGTTTAGACAAGGATATTCTTGTCTAACAGAGGGCTTTCTAGTCTGTCTTTGTTTTTTTTAAAAAATATCTTTCAGTAGGATACTGTCTTCATTATTTGGTTTCAGATACCCTTGGAATTCAAGTTGCTTATTTTTGCCCTAGTAAAGTTGGCAGACTCCCAACAGCATGTCCTTGACTCTATAGCTGAGCTTGGGTAGTATTAAAATTCTTTCCTCGGCTATAAACAAGAAGTATACATAGATTTTCATCTCATCTGTGAGAACCTAAGGAAAACGTGTGTTGAATTGCTTGAATTGCTCTTGTGTCTTCCTCAGCCCAGCTGTGGAGAGGCACTTCTGGGGCTCTGAACAGTCTTCAAATACACACATGCACACATACGTATACATATATACACATACATATATATACATACATATGTACATATACATACATATACATATACGTATATATATGCCCAACATGGGAGGTTTTTTTAAAAGTTATAATAGAAATGACTCTGGGATGACTTGGTCACAATATATAATTAAGTGTGATCAAAACTGTAGGTTTATCTGAAACTTTCAACTGATTTTTTTTCTAATCCATTGTGTAATGTTTACAAACATTAAAAGTGGCTTCTTGATTGGTTTCTTCATTATCAAAAATAAATGCCTCATTGCTATTTACTAATATAATTGAATATGCCAGAATAATATTTGATCCTTGAGATGTCACAACTCTTAGGGCTTCTCAGTTAGTGCACCTGCTCCATTTGAATCCCTGGGGCTCGTATCCCAAATCTAGCTTTTGCATAATTTTTGCCTCTTCAGCCTAAGGCAGTGATGACGAACCTTTTAGAGACCGAGTGCCCAAAAACTGGCCTGCCCCTGCTCCACCCCCTGCCCCGCTCTCACCCCGCCTGCCCGCAGGGCCATTCACCACCTCTAGGGCCCGCCGCAGATCGCCCTGGCAGCCCTGCAGCACCATTGCGGCCATGCCCTCTGCCCACGCCCCGCAGCATCAACTGCGCGATGGGATGTGAGGGCAGAGTCTTGTTTACGCTGCCTAGCTGCCATGTCCTTGGCTGCACTGCTCTGTATGGGCCACGCTCGGGGGTGACTCTCCTCCAGGGGGGCTGCTGGGGAGGAGGGGGCTGTGGGGGGAGGCAAGACTGGGGCGACGGCACGTGTGCCCACAGAGAGGGCTCTGAGTGCTGCCTCTGGCACGCGTGCCATAGGTTTGCTACCACTGGCCTAAGGCATATATAAGTATTGCATAAATATGTTTGTTTTTCTTATTCATACTCTGTTATTGCTGATGGGACTTCTCTGGAAACACATTGACATTTTAATTATAAAATACCCTTGGGATATCTGGATGTGAAAAAAGTCAGTAGGACAAACCAGCCATATTAGTAATTAATGATCTGGTTATCTTTCTAATTGGTGAATAGTTGAAATCCAAGGGCCGGTTGCTCCTCAGTCCCAGTTTTCTTTAATGGGAGTTAGGAAGGGCAGAGAGAAATATTGTCAAGGTGGAGCAAGACCAATAGTGCTTTATGGATACAGAACTCGAGCCATCTAGGAAGGCTAGAGAGTCAAAGGAAACTAGATACAGAAGTGGTTAATGTTTCCATAATGGGGATGACTTAGCATTTGCACACAGTGATAAGCCAAATAAAGAATCAACCATGGCTTATGAACCTAGCACTACTAAGAGAGTATTATTCATGATTAAGATATAATTCTGGCTTATAATTACATGAGCAAGAAAACTAGACTTGATAGTTTCCAGGTTAGTAGTAAATTCACGTTGATTCTCTTTTCCTAGTCTAGAAATGCTCAGAAATTCACTAGTTTGACTTAGCAGAATCGGTTCTGTTCATTCATGACTGGAAATATTTGGCCCTTAAAAACATCTGGTTTTGATCCCTGATGGCGGGGGGGGGGGAGTAAGTAAAATAACAACATAATTATATGAATGCTGGAAAGAATACTACTCCTAGTATAGAAGAGTTAGTTGACATCTTGAGTCACATTTCAGCGATAGTTTGGATAATCTATAAATTAAATGATAAAATTGTTGCTGGACTGCAATGGGAACTTTACAATATTTGAGGGGCTGCCACAAAGAAGAGGGGGTCAACTTATTCTCCAAAGCACCAAAAGGCAAGGCGAGAAACAATGGATGGCAACTAACCAAGGAGAGAAGCAACCTAGAACTAAGGAAAAGTTTCCTAATGGTGAGAGCAATCAACCAATGGAACAATATGCCTTCAGAAGTTTTGAGTGCTCCATCACTGGAGGCTTTCAAAAAGAGACTGTGCAATTATTTATCTGAAATGGTATAGGCCAGGGGTAGGCAACCTTGGCTCTTTTATGACTCGTGGACTTCAACTCCCAGAATTCCTGAGCCAGCATGGCTCAGCTTGGAAACCTCCCTTTCCCCTCAGCATGGCTGGCTCAGGAATTCTGGGAGTTGAAGTCCACAAGTCATAAAAGAGCCAAGGTTGACTACCCCTGCATAGAGTTTCCTGCTCAAGCAGGGGGGTGGACTCACTAGAAGACTTCCAATGTCCCTTCCAATTCTATTATTCTATGTTCTCTGTTCACTTGCAAATTATTTGCATTCAGTCAATTAGGAGAGTGGAGAAAAGTCTATTTTGTAGACTCTTCTTCTATCTTTGTTTCTAAGCAATTCTAAAATCACTTGGTCCTAAACAAATACCATGATTTTAGTTCCTGGTCAACTGGCATAGAATCAGGCCATGCAACATGGTTGATTTTCTATAGCCCATCAGTGTTATATTCAAATAGTAGACATGTTAAAAAAAAAGTCTCAAAAGTATTGGAAAGATATACACGGGCAAACCACATTTTTTCCAAAAAGCATAATTCTAGGAAAAAAAAACCCAACAAGAAGCATCACAATTTAATGAAATAAATACCTACACCTGCTGGAAGAAATTTTGCCCACTACTGGGAAAAAGATACAATTCTGACAATATCTGATTGGGAATGTGGAGAATATGCAGCAATGGCAAAACTAAGAGTATATATTCACAACAGAACCTTAACCAAATTTAAGCAAGAATGGTTCCCATACATATAATATACAGCATACAGCATGGCAAATACAAACATTTACAGTTTAGCTTCTGTGCAGACCAAATATTTTATAAAAGCTGTAAATTAGCAGAAGCACAAAAAAGGGGGAAATCAGAAACACCAAATAATCTTTTTCTTTTTTTCCTTTCTTCCCCTTCCCCCCCCTTCTCTTTATCTTCTTTCATCTACTGGCGTTTTAATTGTTGTCAAATTTGCTTTGTTTATCTTCCATTACATTGGTATGCCACTTGGTTTGGATTTTGGTCCTGCAGACTGTTGAATTGATTTCATGCAGTATAACTCCTACATCATTTAGCATTCAGAATAGGCAAATTCATCTTCCTTTGTTCTCAAACCTTTCATCCCGAGAGAACAGATTGGGATTAAATCCGCCAATTCAGCATCTGTACTTAATTGCAAGAGTGCCTAGAATTCAGAATTTTTCTTGGCCAGTTGTTTTATTTGAACAGTGGTATTATGGCTGTTCAGAGGATAGGCTTCTCAGCATTTTGGTATCTGAGAATTTATAGAATTAGCAGCTGCTAAACACGACTGGAAAATAGCTAAACCTTTGAGTTCCTCTTAATACCTTGATCAGAAACTGTGAAAACAAAGTATTGTATCCCTACCAAGTAGTTTCAGCTTTTCCTTGAGCTTGATAATATCTTTTCTGTAATTTTGATTTTGGGTGAGGGACGGGTTATGAAGATAATCAATATGGGCTGTAAGTCTGTGAAAGGTCATCAATTAAATCTTACTTTACTCAACTGCTGAGTAAAAATTGGCCTTGTCGCACTTGTAAATTTGAACATCTGGTTTATTATTTGTGATATTTATAATCTCATTCCATCAGATTCTGGTTGAGGTGCACACATTAATAGAATACCAAAATATTGGGGTGTTGTATTAATTTGTGAGCCCTACCGAGGATTTGCGGGGATTGGAACAGATTATAAATGTTGCAAATATTAAATGAGGTGGTAAAGGAATCAGAATTGAGACCTGAAGTCACTTGCCCATCAGTAGTGACAAAAGCATGCATAACCCAAGCAAGAACATTGTCACTGTGGGTAGATCCAACCTAGTTGAAAGCTTCTGTTTGTTTTGATATGGGGACAATTTTGTGCTTTATATGTTAGCAAAAATTTAACTTGCCTGAAAAATAAAGCATATATTGCCTTGTTTCTTCCCAAACAGGAAGAAATGTTGCTTGGGCAAAAAAGTCTTTGTTAGCTCAGTTCTGCAACCTCATTTCCTCCAAAGAGAGAGATAGGCAGCTGGTAACCAACATCTCGAACTTGGACTCTTTTCCTCTGGAGTCATCATTAGTCCTTGTCCTCCTCTTATGCATTGACTTGGCTGTTTTTTCTCCCAGGAGAGACAATGCACAAAATTTCTTTGGTGCGCTCTTCCTTGGCTTTATTTCAGGAAGATAATAGTATTATTGCATAATAAATAGGAGAACTACCTTCATTATTGAAGGGAGCAAGAGTGTGTGGGGGGTTATACATGCATGCATGTATATATACATACATACGTATATATGTATGTATCCCACTATTTTATAAATGACTCAAGGTGGCGAACATAGCCAATACTCTTTCCTCCTCCTGTTTTCCCCACAAGAAAAGCCCTGTGAGATGAGTTGGGCTGAGAGAATGTGACTGCCTAAGGCAGTGATGGCAAACCTTTTAGAGACCGAGTGCCCAAAAACTGGCCCTGGCCCCGCTCCACCCCCCTGCCCACCCCTGCTCTGCCCCCCCAACCCCCGCCCCGCCTGCCTACAGGGCCTGCCACAGATCGCCCAGGCAGTCCAGCAGCACTATGGCGGCCACACCCAACTGCATGATGGGGTGTGAGAGCAGAGTCTTGTCTACGCTGCCTGGCTGCCATGCCCTTGGCTGCACTGCTCCGTGTGGGCCACACTCGAGGGCGAGTCTCCTTCAGGGGGGCTGCTGGAGAGGAGGGGGTCGCGGAGAGAGGCAAGGCTGGGGCAACGGCACGTGTGCCCATAGAGAGGGCTCTGAGTGCTGCCTCTGGCACCCGTGCCATAGGTTCACCACCACTGGCCTAAGGTCACCCAATAAGGCGGGACTAGAACTCATAGTCTCCCAGTTTCTAGCTTGGTTCTTTAACACTCTGTAACTTCTTTGTTTACATAAATGAATATGAATTTGCCTATCTTGTAATTTTTCCTATCATTAAACTTTAGCCCTATTTTTAAGCCATTGTTTAAGTTGCCGATCAGGCCTTTTGATAGAAAATATTATATAAGAAGATGGGAAGGAAAAAAAATAGCTAAGATAGCACTTGGCAATAGCACTTAGACTTATATATCCCTTCACAGTGCTTTACAGTCCTCTCTGAGCGGTTTACAGAGTCAGCATATTGACCCCCAACAATCTGGGTCTCATTTTACCAACCTTGGAAAGATGGAAGGCTGAGTCAACCTTGAGCCAGTGAGAATCAAACTGGCAAACTGCTGGCAGCTGGCAGTCAGCAGAAGTGGCCTGCAGTACTGCATTCTAACCACTGCACCACCACTATCTTAAGATAGTATATATTCCCTTTTTTCTAATGAAGATAGACTGCCTATGGCTGGAATCTTTGTATTTGTTCATTCGTATTTACCATTTTCCCACCATTTCTCAAGGGAACTTGCTTTGGTTTGGGAGATATGTGTGGAAATCGAACCCATCTCAATTGGTAGGTAATAGAAGCGCAACATTTCAGATCTAACTATAGGCCAGTACTTAGAGGATGGCAGAGTTCCATATTTCTGAGATAGCATTGATTAGCATTGATGAGACAAAGTTGTCTGCATTTTAGAATTTAAAGAGTAGCAGCAGTTCCTTACTACTTTAGATGTCCAACTTAATAAATCATAAATATACATGAGTTTATGGTATTCAGAATATCTAGAAAATGGCAGGTTTGAAAGGCTGGTCTATGGTGTAGGTTGCAATTTTCTTTGCAAAAGATGATATAAATTATTTGCAGATTAATCCTTGTGATCCTTGTAAGTCCATGGGTGATGGTGTCAGCTTTGCTAGCTAAACATGTGAATGACAGAAGGTGAAACAAGAATCATTGTTTGAGGCATCTTAGTGGGTAGCGATGATTCTGTTTCCCTAACTTTTTCTTTCTTTCTTGCCTTCAGTTATCAAATATGTCCAGTGACATTGAGCATGAAAGAAAGGGCAAAGATCAGAGAAAAGGAGTGGATAGTAATTTATGGAAAGTGATGCTAGAGTAGATAAACGTGTATGATGTGATAGGAAGATATCTGTCTTTTTTCCAAACTTGGGACAGGACAAGGGACAGAGCAAGAACCCTGGTCCAACCCCAAATTGCTTTGTTTCAAAAAATGTAAGAAATATTTTTTCTTCCTCCCAAAAAGAGAATTACAGGTAGTCCTCGACTTACAATAGTTCACTTAGTGACCATTCAAACTTACAACGGCACTGAAAAAAAGTAACTTATGACCATTTTTCACACTTATGAGCAACGCAGCATCCCCATGGTCACGTGATCAAAATTCAGACATTTGGCAACTAACTCATATTTATGACGATTATAGTGTCCCGGGGTGATATGATCACTTTTTGCGACTTTCTGACAGGCAAAGTCAGATTCACTTAACAACCGTGTTACTAATTTAGGCACTGCAGTGATTCACTTAACAACTGTGGCAAGAAAGGTCATAAAATGGGACAAAATTAACAACTGTCTCACTTAACAACAGAAATTTTGGGTTCAATTGTTGCAAGTCAAGGACTGCCTGTATAGAAACAAGGATGCAGTACCACAGAGGCTTGGTCTCTTAAGGGCTGCCTCTACTTCTGTCACAAATTCACTTCCATGTGAAGAAATAAACCATGCAAACTGAAACCATCATTGAGGGTGAACTGACTTCTAGCCACCAGGGATTTCCAAATTTAGAGAATTGAAAGTCCTGCGATGTACAGAATTCTGTCCAGTTTTGGTTTTTATTACAGTAAAATCTGACTGCTGGGAACTGGTGCAGTGGTGTGTATTGTTCTGTTACTCTCTGCTTTCTATTTATAGAAAAAGGTTCCTGTCACAATAATTGGATGGCAATGTGGAAAGCCCTTGAGATATTCTGTGTGGTGGTGATCTAGGCTGTTCTAGGGTGAAGGTGCCGTTCTCAGCAAGTCATTTTGTCTCTTTTCTCTGATAGTTGTGGCTATAATTTAGCACAATCCATTGTAAGAAAATATGTTATTTGTCCCCAAAGGCAAGAGTAATTTGTCTCTTAGGATGACATTGGAATGTAGAAGATCTTGTCTTGCTGATATTACGGTATGTGGTGTCAATTTCTGAGGCTCCCTGGAGTGCCTGAATTTTTTTTTTAAGGCTGTGTTGAATATCAGAGATCTTGTAAAGATGTAAGGCATTATTAAATGTCCCCATTCCCCACATACACATTATTGCAACCCCCCCTATCCTTCCCCCTTAATTGTATTGAGATGTGGCTCAGAATCTCCAGAGGTTGAGAGGTGTTTATGTAGGCGCTCAAAGGATGGAATGTATCACTGGAATACTTTTACAGAGTACTGTAAAGTGAAATTTCAACATTTTATTCATCAGTTTGCAGGTGATTGTATGGCAATTGAAATGATCAAGGACTATAAACAATACAAGTCATCCTCGACTTACCACCACAACTGAGCCCAAACTTTTTGTTGCTAAGTGAAATAGTTGTTAAGTGAATTTTTTCCCCTTTTTACGACTGCAGTGGTTAAGTTAATAACATGGTTGTTAAGTGAATCTGGCTTCCCCACTGACTTTGCTTGTCAGAAGGTCACAAAAGATGATCACATGATCCCAGGACACTGCAACTGTCATAAATACAAACCAAGCATCTGAATTTTGATCACGTGACCATGGGGATGTTGCAAGTAATGAAAAATGGTCATATGTCACTTTTTGCAGTGAGATTGTAACTTTGAAGAATCACTAAATGAACTATTGTAAGTCAAGGCCTACCTGTAATTTTGTTAAGATGCTTAAAAATAGTTGGATTTCAAGCACATGAAAATATAGCACAGTTGCCTAAACCAGGGGTGTCAAACTCACAAAGTCATGTGACGTGTTGCAACGTATCGTGACTTTTTCCCCATTGCCGGCAATGGGGTGGGCGCGGTTTTGGTGTGACACATCTGGCCCGTGGGCCGGCAGTTTGACATCCCTGGCCTAAACTAAGTAAAACTGTAACAGAACATAATAATGAAAAACAAAAATACCTTTATATGATTAACATTCTTGAAAAATTTGTTTTGAAAGCATAAACCCAGTTTTGGCAAGCATTTGACTTTTTAAATCCTGTAGCATTCTCTGTTCGTGCTATTGTCAAGATCTGATTTTTCAAAGGAGCATAAGTGTACAGTATATCTATGTTCTATGTGTGTAATATGCTATCAGAATGCAGGATGCAGAAATCCGGATGACATCGATGGCAGTAGAATATTAAAAAAAAACCAACCCAATAACAACTCCTTCTTTATTCCCATCTAGAGGTAATCTGGATTTTTGCAGCTTGCAAATTACTGTAATAATGGTTTTTTTTTAAATCAGAGGTGAATTGGTTTCCTGTTACATATGTTTTGTAATTCTGAACTATATTTATAACATTATATTGGTCAAATGTTTTTCAAATAACATATTACACATGAAGATATGGTTCAATATAAAATTGCCGAAAGTGGATCAGCCTTCCCCAGCTATGTACTTTCTAAATCTGCTTGATCAAAACTTCCTGGATAACCTGATCATTGGGAGGATTGTTTTATAATTATGGGAGCTGAAGTCCAATAGAACTGCTTGACATTCTTTGTTGTTATCACTCTAGGGCCGTGGTGGCGAACCTATGGCACGCGTGCCACAGGTGGCACTCAGAGCTCTCTCTCTGGGCATGCGCACCATCGTCCCAGTCCTAGGCCTTCAGCTGGGTTTTATAAAACCTTTTCGCTTTAGGCCTCCACTGCCGTGTGCAAAAAAAAAAAGGTTCAATCAATCAATCAATCAATCAATTTCAACGTCTCGTGGGGAAAAAAAAGATCTCGCAAAGTTGGAATTGATTGATTGAACTTTTTAGTCCCACCCAATCTGCCGTTACCACCACAGCCACGCCCACCCAATGGACCACGCCCACCCGGCACCCGACGATGCATAAGTGGGTTTTGGGTTGCAGTTTGGGCACTCGGTCTCTTAAAGGTTCGCCATCACTGCTCTAGGGTATATGCTTCTGCTGCCAAGGGGGAATGCAACTCTTTTTGTAATCACTATGTTATTTGATTAGGGATGAACTTTGCTAATCCTCCATGATTCTTGTTCTCTTCAGATTTTCCTTTGCCACCACCTCCGCCTCCAGGAGAAGAGATAGTGGTGGTCTCAAACAATGCATTCCCTCCCCCACCTCCTCCTTTTGAGGAACCATTTCCCCCTGCTCCAGAAGAAGAGGTCTTTCCTTCCCCTCCTCCTCCTATGCTGGAGGAAGAACCCATGTCTCTGAGTGGCTTGCCTGTTTCTCAGGTGAGTCCTCGCATAAGATAATGTTATCTTGTTCCTACTATGCTTCAGATATTTGGGCTCCAGTGTGTGCTAGGGCAGAATCTAATAAATGAGCAGAAAGTCCCAAGGATGTCTAAATGGACATGTCTGTTAAAATGAAGTGAGAAAGGAAGGGGGTATATTTGTGAGCAAAGCATGTGCTCCTGCCAATATTCCTTATGTTCTGCCATAATTAAAAGGGAATTTTAATTGCAATTCTGCATGAATTTTTAAATGTCTTTGGATACATGTGTACATTGTGCAGATACACATTCTATAGTTTATAGTAGTGGTGCGGAGTTTTCTTCAACCATCACATATTTCTCAGAATATGTGATGGGGAAAAGGAAAAACTTATGTTGAAAGATTGTCCCCCAAGCAGTAGCAGTTGTGGTCACCTTTCAAGCATCTGAGATTTCCACATCCTGCAAGCACCTCTTGAAAACACTGGTGTTTGTGTAAAATGGAGTTTTGACTCTGTGGACGTGATGCGAATTCAGAATGAATTGTTCATTATTAGGACCCTCCTTGGCAATCTTTCCCTTTTGTTCTGTGGTTGTGTAGTTGTATTGACTAGAATTGACTGACATAGTGGTTTATGAGTTTAGTAACCTCCCTCAACATGTATCTTCTTTTCTTTTCTATAATGGAAGGAGAAGGACCGTGGAAAGATGAGCAGCATTGATCTGGAGATTCATTCTTTGTCCTCAATGCTGGAGGACATGGAGAAGAATGACCCTTTCAAAACCCGGGTGAGCTGCAGTACAGGATGGCCTTTCCAAACCTAGCTTAAACTGAGCTAGTCAGTGAACAGAGGCCCAGCATGACTAAAGAGTTTTCAAAAAGCATTCTTCAAAAAGGAAAGAAAAGTATTTTAAGGAGAACGTGAGCTAGGGTACTTTGTTTGATAGGCTACCTTTCTGTGTGAATATATTTTTTTATATAATAGAATGTTTATCCCAAAGTCATCTATAATCAGAAATGGCCATGCCATCACTTGACTAACTCTGTAAAAATTAAGTGCAAGTCCTTGAAGCAGTGGATCAGGTTTCCTATACTTGACTTTGAGATGAAAAATCTCTGTGAGGGAAAAAAAAAGACATTCAAACTAAATCTCAGTCTGAAGTGGCTATACTTACATTTATCAAGTAGAAAAGAAGACTTGGGCGAGAATGTCTGGGCAAGTGTGTGGCTGTCACCCCTTTCTCTGTTCTTCCTCTGGATGCTGAAGCTAGGCTAGACTAACAGGGTCTGAGTGGGATGGAAATGGAGATTGTTACATTGACTTTTTCTCATCATTACCTTTCAGCTTTCTTCAGGGTCTGTAGTTCCAGCAAATATAGGTTCTGCTTCTAGAAGTTCTTTAGAAACTGTAGCTCCAACTAAAGACAGTCCAGTTCCTATTACCCAGGCTGCATCCGGTCCAGGTGGAAACTCTGTGGCCAAACAGCCAGAGGAAACTGTTCCTGTTCCTCTACCATGGGTAGCCATGAAGCAGCGCAAAGACTTGCCATCATCAGTATCACCCGCTCCTCCCCCAGCTCCATCAGTTCCTAAATTCACTACATCTCTTCCTGCCACGGGTCCAAGATTTGTACCTAAACCAGCTCCTGGGGCTCCTCCAACTTTGCCAAAGCAGCATGCTTCATTTCCTGCACAGCCTCATTTCCCAGCCCCTGTGGGCACAGGCTCGGTTCCGAAGCCACAGCCTCCCACTTTCACTTACGCACAACAGCGCGAAAAACCACAAGTCCAGGAGAAGCCGTATCCTACTGGCCAGCCATCTGCCCCACGAGAAATGGTGAGGATGCAAATCTGTACGTGAGTAAAGAGTAGCATACAAAAAACCCAGGATATCCTGTTAATTAATTTCCCTGTGTCAAAGGCAGGTGGTTTTTGCTTACTCCAAATGCATAGGGAATATGGGGCTGATATCACCCGAATTGCATTTTGGAGGTGGTTGATTAAGCAAAATAGGTTTATTTGGGTTATTGGAGGTGTAACACATTTATTTTGCTTTATATCTTAAGGAAAAAAGCCCCCAAGTCTTGATGGTTTGCTGCCAAATATTTTTAGTATGATATGGGGTAGGTGGGTTTTGGAAAAAAAGATGAGGGGGAATTGGCAACCCTTGAACTGTAGATTGTCTGCCTCTGTTTCATACAGAGACCTCAAATCAGACATGCTTTTAAGTACTTTAGCTTTTAAAACAGGAAAAAGAGCCTTAATAGGATTTCAGAATTTGGCATCAGTGCATTTTTACAGAACCAAGCCTAAATGAGTTTTTTATTCTTGTCTCAGTGGCAGGTACATTCCCATGCATGATATACCTTATAGATATATACCTTATAGTATTACAGAAAAACCATTGGCAAGAAGTTTTTTTAAAAAAATATATATCCAGAGAATAACTATGCATATTATAGATGCATGTACATTTATTTCTGTATTTTAGTTTTATATGTTTATAATATAGCTTTTCTTTAGAGTATATATTTTCTAATTTTTGTGGTGAGAAGGTGAAAGAGAATGAATGATTGTTTCCATAGTCATGTCAAAGCTATTTGCATTAGTGGAAATGGAGTCCTAATAATTTTCACCTGAAAATTTACTAATTAAACGCCACTGATACAATAAAAATAATCTCTCCCTATTTTTTTTTTTAAAAAATACCCGGTCATCTAATTGTAAAGTAAAACTTGAAGAAAGAAAGTGTAGACTGAATAGAAAGGCCAAATGGCACAGGGTTCACTGATCAACAGTGTTAAAGGGAGCATGAATTGATCTTGAATATATGCTCCAGAATGTGAAGTGCTTACAAGTTGGAGATTTGCACTTATCTCAGATAATCTTCTTTATCTGTCCAGCGCAACCCCGTATCTCTTCCAAATGCTGGATCAGATCCACCAAGGAACAGCTCTGCTCTGACCATGAAGGAAGTAGAGGAACTGGAGATGTTAACCCAGAGGCTCATGAAGGACATGGATCATCCACCCCATGCTGAAGCCTCCACTTCTGGTCTGTGGGAGTGTGTGAATTTTAGGGGGGGGGGGGTAGGAGAGAGTGGGACTACAATCTATTTGCTCCTTTTCTTTCTTTTAGCAACAGTTTAATACAGGGGTAGTCAACCTTGGCTCTTTTATGACTCGTGGACTTCAACACGAGTCATAAAAGAGCCAAGGTTGACTATCCCTGGTTTAATACATTAGAGGTGGGAAATTTTCTAACTTTTGGGTCTCCCGGAAACCTTTCAAAAAAAGGCCCACTTTTGCAATCATGCAAGAGCAGATAAAGTCTAGAGGGATGAATACTGTACTTACATAAATATCTTCTTAGACTTCCTCCCCCTTTTTTCCCCCATTGAAGAATTGTGTGGTTTGTGCAGTAAGGCACTATCTCGGACTCAGCCTGCAGTCAGGGCCTTGGACAAGCTCTTCCACGTCGAATGTTTCACCTGTTTCAAATGTGAGCGACAGTTGCAGGGGCAACAGTTCTACAATGTGGATGAAAAGCCTTTCTGTGAAGAATGCTACGCGGTGAGCAAAAATGGTGGGGGAAGGATAAGGTGGCCAGTCATGGAGTCTTGGGAGAGGGGAGAATGCTTATTGTCTTAGCAGTGCATGGCCTGTTTTCATGGGCTCATTTTGAGGAATTATACTGTCAGCTGATGAGAGCCACTTGTGTAAATTATGTGGTGACCTTTTATGCTAGCTTGACCGGCCTTGATCGGTTGTTTATTATTATGAGAGGAAGCATTTTCCAGATAAATAAAAATACAAAGTTTGGCTATGTTGGCTGGAAGTTGTAGTCAACTGAAGGACATCAGATTATGAAAAGCAGTTTTCACAAAGTTCCTTTGGTATGGCCAGCCAAAGTGATGGAATGTTTGGGCCCAAAAAGTATATTTGGTGTGAGTTAACTTGAGTACTAATCTGAGAAAGAGTCACATTTTTCCCCTCTGTGCTCCCACTTAGCTCTTAGTCTTAGATATCACAGGATGGGTCACATGAGAAACTCAACCACAGGGAATGGCCAAGTTTGTGTAAATGTATAATCTGAATTGTATCTTGTATGTAGTCAAGTACATACAAAGATGTGTGCATGCTCAGGTTAACTGTGAATAACCATTCAATTTCACCTGATAGAAAATTACTTTCACAAGAGGAGGCTATAGGAGAAAATTTCAAGGGAGCTTTTAAATCAGATGAATAAGAAAGCCAGTGCATTGCCTTGGCGTATGGGAGATTAATGTTACTAAAATAATCTAAGGTTACGTTGAACTGGGTTTGTTTTCTTTACAGTTTCTCTTCTTGACTGTTAATCTGGTTGAATTAAGTTGGCTAATGTTGATGGCTATGTCCTACCAGAGAAAGAAGTAATGCTGTCAACTGGAGCAGATGTGCTTCCTTTCTGATCTGCTTTTTATTCTTCAGGGCACCCTAGAGAAATGCTGTGTGTGCAAGCAAACAATCACAGACAGGATGTTGCGGGCTACTGGTAATTCCTACCATCCTCAATGTTTCACATGTGTGGTGTGCCACAAACCCTTAGAAGGGGCATCCTTCATTGTGGATAAAGTCAACCAGCCACATTGTGTTGATGATTATCACAGGTATGTCCCTTGAATTTCATGTTCTCCTCTCTGGCCACGCTGATCCTCTGTGCCCTCAAGCTTGGATATGACCGAAGGCTGAAACTGAGCTTCTGAATCTCCTGTACTTTCTCTTATGCACTTGCAGAAAATATGCTCCTCGCTGTTCAGTATGTACTGAGCCCATCATGCCAGAGCCTGGGAAGGATGAGACTGTTCGTGTGGTGGCCCTGGAGAAGAATTTCCACATGAAATGTTACAAGTGTGAGGTGAGCACCTTCTGCCTTTCCCCTCCCCATTTCTCCTTGATGTTGGCATTTAGTCTACCTTGCTCATTTCTTTCCCTGTTCACCTTTCAGGATTGTGGGAAGCCCCTGTCCATTGAAGCAGATGACAATGGTTGCTTCCCTCTGGATGGCCATGTGCTGTGTAGGAAATGTCACACCACACGTGTCAAAGCTGCGGCCTGAGGACCTTGAATCAGGAGATGCCCGCAGTGTATTCCTCCCATCCAAAGCAGCAGACCTGATATTTTGTATGCTTTTTCTTATGACTCCTTCTTAAGATCATGAACGCATTTTGCCTGTCTGGCAATATCCCTCCCTTTTCACTAAGGGCTCCTCCACTTCTTCTTCTTCTTTTTTTTTCTTTTTCTTTTAAAAAAAAATATGTATCCCTTACAATACAAGGTCTTAAGTCCTCACTTTCTGGCTTGGAAACTTACCTTGCTATAAGCTTTTCGGTCTTACTGAGTAATAAAGTAGTCCTGGAACAAAAGGCTGGATTCTTCCAACCTGCTCTTTCTTTGTGGAGCTTTGCCCTGTCCTCTGTTCAAATGTGGAATGTAAATTACTATTTTATATCTTATTTTAGAGACAGAATATACATTTCACAGCTGGCTTGTTTTCTGTACTGGACTCACTTGCCAAGATGCTTCTCTGTGTCAGCAAGAGAACTGTTTGTTCCTGAGTTAATGGACCAGTTTTCTCCATGTGTTTCCCAAATCAAGGTGGTCCCTCTTTTTGTGTGTGTGAATGTGTGATACTTTGGCCTAGTCATTTCTACACTGCACACTATTCAAAGGGCTACTTATTTGTTTACAATGGGCTTTTTGGAGTTTATTGTGAAGCTGGCATAGTGGTGTAATCAGGAATTGTCCTTCCTCAATCGTTGTTTTGCATCAATAAAGTTGTGCAGTTTTTTTCCCCTGTTGTCATTCCAATCATTTATTTATTTATATTCTACCTTTATTATTTTTATAAACAACTCAAGGCGGCAAATATATCTAATGTTCCTTCTTCCTCCTGTTTTCCCCACAACAACAACCCTGTAAGGTGAGTTGGGCAGAGAGAGAGAGTGACTGGCCCAAAGTCAGCCAGAGTTCTTGCATTAACAATACCAGCCAGTCATCTTTTCTTTCAAACTATCAGTAGTCTTCTCTTCTGCCTTAAAGATCATGTAGAGCAGCAGCCCCCAACCTTTTGGGCACCAGGGGTCGGTTCCGTGGAGAAAGGCTTTTCCACAGACTGGAGAGGATGTGGTTTTGCATGCTGCCTACATACTGCAGCTGGCGCTTTGTTTGCATGGACCAGTTGCTGGGATGCCGTGGACCAGAGCCGGTCAACGGATCAGGGGTTGGGGACCTGTGATGTAGACGAAAGTTTGACTTTGCTGACAGAAGGGCCTATGCCAGTGGTGGTGAACCTGTGGCACGTGTGCCAGAGGGGGCACTCAGCCCTCTCTGTGGGCACGTGTGTCATCGCCCCAGCCCCATTTCCCCCCATGGCCCCCTTCTCATCAGCAGTCCCCCCGGAAGATGACTCGCCCCAGGTGCGGCCCACGCGGGGACAAAACTCCGCCCTCGTGTCCCATTGTGTGCAGACAATGTTGTGAGGTGCAGGCAGAGGGCATGGCCGCCATGGCACTGCTGGGCCACCTGGGCGATCGGTGGGCCGTGTAGGCGGTGGATGGCCCTGCGGGCAGGTGGGGCAGTGGTACAACGGGGGGCGGTTTTGGGGCACTCAGTCTCTAAAAGGTTTGCCATCACTGGCCTATGCATTCACTCTTTGACTTTACTTCTTTATTCAATTAGAACAGGGGTGCAAGTTACGGTATACTTGGACCTTTCCAGCTTTTCTATGAGATGGAACCTTCACCAATGCGTTTCTCTTTGGATGGTATGTTCTGCTTTAATCTGCAGACTGGACATCCACAAAAGTTATACACGAAGTCATAAACTTACCACCAATGAATTTGGTCTTTCAACTTTCATATACTACAGTTTGGGAAGATAGCAAAGTTGGTGGAGGCACCCAGAAACAAGAATTACTCCTGTTGTAGCATTTAGCTTTGGACGCTATTCTGGATGCATTTTTCAGATCAAGAGTTCTAATCACAAGACATCCTCAAAAAATTATGATGGGAAAATATGGGAAGGATTTCAAATAAACAAGAGCAATTGGAATTCCACATTTATGAATGACATTGGTAAGGAAGGTCTCTAGGACTGCATCTGCCTGCTGACTTTTCTCTGGAGCCTTGGGCTTGGAATATCTATGCAGAAAGAAAGCATGCTTAAATACGTGAACAATGTGAATGGAATTAAATAAAAAACCTCTTACAAATGTCATTGTTTCTTACTGCAAAACCTTGGTTGAGGAATAGTAAAATGCTTAATCCATATAAGGCCAAAGTACAGTATGGGCCAGATTGTCTCCATTTCTTTGCAAATCAGTTTGTATATAAACATGGCTATTAAAAGGCTAGCCATGATGTTATAATTACCTTCAAATTGGCTTGTTTTTAAGGGCCCAAATCTTAGCAATTTCCCAAAATATAAAATGTTATTTTAGATTCCTGCAGATACCATTTAAGGAAGAAGTTTATGTGTACCGTGGGACTCACAGATATGTTGTTACTCTGCCTTGGCTTGTACTTCTCAAAAACCTTTTTTTAGTTGTTCAGCAGCCTGTGTGAAAAATAATTAGGAGCCGCTGGCTTAGCTTAGTGAATATTGCTCTGGTGCAGTATTCATGCAACCAATTTTGTTAAAAAATTGAAATTTTGGGGGAGTGTACCCTAATAGTTTTTCGACAGACAGTTCTGTAGTGTTTTTTGCAACCAAATGAGAAGCTGCCAAATGTATCAATAAGCATAATTGGGGTATCTTAGGTTAAAGCTGGATTTTGTACAAATTTGTTTCGTACAAATGTAGGCAAGAACATTTGGTTCTTGCCTACATTTCATCCTTACATAATCTTCCTTAGCCCTCTGTTAAAAAAAAAATGAGGTCTTTTTCTTAAGTAAAAGAGCCACTTTTACAATAAGTACAGAATGTGATCTTCTGAAATGGAAATTACGCCAGTGAATCCACAGAAGTATTTTCATGTCCATTTGCTTCTGTATATTTTCTTCCCACCTCCAATCTCGACTGTTTTTAAAACTCATTCCTTGCATTTTGATCTGATATATGCTTTAACTGGCACAACCCACTTAGATTTACAATCTTTTTTTAAAAAAAAAAAAGCTTGAGAAGTCCTTCTCAAAGGAGACTGCTGCATTAAAGCACCTGATGCTACTAAAACACCTTGTAGAGTTACTGGTGTCCTGCGTATAAATGACATCTGTAGCTGATGGTGTTTTCTCCAACAACTCTTCTTTCACTAGGAGTTTGGTGTAGAACCTTGTCTAGGGCCATTGTTTCGGTGCTGCATGCTTGGATTTTCTTTTGATGGAATAACCAGGGGTAGGCAACCTTGGCTCTTTTATGACTCGTGGACTTCAACTCCCAGAATTCCTGAGCCAGCTGGGAGTTGAAGTCCACGAGTCATAAAAGAGCCAAGGTTGCCTACCCCTGGAATAGGTGGAAAAGGCCTTGCTGCAACCCTGGCATAGAAGCGAACACCAGAATTTTCACTGTGCCACTCACAAGTGCAAGTGTGGATATCTCCATGGTTTTGAACTTCACAGAATAAAAAAAAGCTTTGTGTGATAAAGCAAATCACCAGCTTTCAAGATCATCTTGGGTTCTACAGAAACTTGGAAAATTAAAATGTCAAGTGCCTATATTACAGAGCTTGCTTGCTTCGTAAAATTTGCATCTCGCCAGAAAAACACAAGGGTAAACTTGGGTGGATAATTGCTACCTTGGAGGGTTATAAAGGGTGATGTGAGCAGCATCTCATTAGTTTCGCTTCTGATAAAGGCAACATTTTGAGATTAGCTATTCCCACTAAAGGATGCATGAACATATCTTCCCAATTTCAGCCTTTTTTTCACTGAACATTCATAGTACACACACAATCAAAAAGGGTCATTTGACCCCAAAAGGTTGGGGAGCCCTGAGCTAAGAGGTCACAACAAAGGTATTGTAAAGGGTCCATAGTTTTAGCTCATACTGAATCGGATTTTACACTAAAGAGCAGCTGTGATTACTACGAAAACTGAAGCAAGTGTTAGGACACCACTTCCCTAAATAACAAGTGACAGAAGACAGCTCAGTAAATGCAACAAGCAAGTTCTCATTATTTTTCTTTTTGCTTCATATCTTGGCTGATTTTCATTTCCTGCTAAAAGATACTTCTATGTATCCTCCTTCAAATATTCTCCACCCGCTAACTGTGCTGTTGTTTAGGGTGTTCATGGGCACCTAAACTACATAGAATCTTTGGACTAACATCTCATCTTGTATTTATGGTTCCAAACAAATCCCTTTATGTGACTCCGATATTCATTAGGTATTCCTATTCTTCCAGCTCTCTCTGTTCCATGCACTGCGTAGAACGCTTACAAAATATTTCTTTTAAGTTTTTAAACATTTCCTTCTTTCTAATGTGTGCACAAAACTTACTTTTCCTCCTGTGATGTTTTTAACAGCCAATTTTTAAAAATGGAAATGGTCATGGGACAAAAACTCTGCTCTGCGTTACTGGTTTATTTACAAAATCATATATACAACATATGATCAGTCCAGGTCTGGGTTTTCTCCCTTATGCCACCCCTCCCTGATATTTTAAATATATAAGCAGGTCCTCAACTTGAGGAAAAAAAACGTCCCAAGAGCAAGTGCTGGTCTGCTTTAAACAAGCCTTTTCTTCTCTAAGGAGTAGATTGGAGAGAGAAGGAGAGGGAGAGGGAGAGGGAGAGAGAGAGAGAGAGAGAGAGAGAGAGACCTTATATACAAAGCAACATGAACTTGGAACATAACAATGAGAACTAACCCACTAAATGACAAGAAAGACGTTTGTGCTCTCTGCAAACAATACTGTAATAGACATCTGGCCACAAACATCTGGAGGCCTAGAGTTTGCAGCAGAAAAGGTCCTTTCCAGGTAGGTATGGTTTTACTTCAGTGTTTCCTTACAGGGGCATGTTACGTCCTCAGCAGATACAAAGTATGTCAAGCAAGAGGCCTCTGCAGGAGTGGAAGAGTGAGAAAAGAGAACAACATCTGCTTCTGAAGCATGTGCTGCTTTCTGGCTTCCTGTGCAGGAAGTTCTTTCCTTTTCTAGGCTATTCAGCCCCAGCCTGTTCATGATGTTTCAATTTTGCGCAAGGTGCAGCTGTTCGCCTCTGGCTTCTGATTTGCAGGAGGGCTGCCACAGGGTCACTTTTTTTTTTTTTGTCTTCTGCAAAGGGAGACGGCAGCCATTCTTGCTCGGCACCGTATGGCGGCACGTGTCACTCTTTGAATCCCTGGATGCTGCACAGAATTCGCTTCTGGTGGCCAGGAAGAACCACACCCATTTGCTTCAAGTCCCTTAAATCACACAGATAAGGAGAAACGTTAAGCCTGCTGCATTTGCTAGAGAAGACGGTCAAGTTACAGGAATGGACCATTTCCTAGAGTGGTGGCAACCATGAAAGGTAGTCCCCCCCTCCCTTTTCCAGTTATTAATAAAATAAATAGAAAATGATTTCTCAAGATCCATTCTTCATGAACGTACGTGAAACGTGGAATTTAATTTAATTTAGTTAAGTTAATCCCAATTGCTGGGTCTAGCAATGGGACCTGGCAAACACTAAGAAGGGAAGACAGACAATATTTTTTGCAGTAGCTGAAGATTTTATAATGAACCCAAAATGCTTCTTAATGTTATTGAAAAGGGAAATGCAGGTGCAAAGCTTTAAACAGCTAGCTTTATTTCTTGTCTTATAAAAAACAGACCACTGTGTGTCATTGTATTACAACAACATCTAATTTAAATCTATATGGGCAATACTTTTTAAGACCTGTGCATAAATGTCACGTGTCTGTAAGGTCATATTAGATATATGCTAAAATAATCCTTGTGCAACAATTCCCTAAAAGTGTTATCTGCCAAACATTTTCTTTCCGGCTGGTGAATTTTGCTGTGTTGTTAATATTGATTACTTGCATATGTCTGACATATTCAGGAAATACTGCAGATGTATACCATGTTATAACAAAAGAGACATGTTTATTGTTTACACGGATATTTTTTTTTGTCCTGTGACTTTTTCATATTCCTATTCATAGTATCCTCTTTTGGGTGGCAGAGGTTTTCATTTAGTGTTATAAAAGCTGTCATTTGGCATTCTGTACCCTATTTCTGTCCTTGATTAAAGAGTTCTTGCAAGTTTTTGAAGTACTGTAAAAGCCTAGAAAGCTATTTTGGCCGGAAACATCACAGTGCTAGTGGAAATTGGCAAACGGCTCATGGATTCTTATGTCCTTGCCATGCCACTTCTCACTCTTTGAAACCCCAAAGAAATGTTTTTCTTTACCCTCGCTAACTGCTCATTTACAAAATGGAGCCAAAATAGAGTTGGCTGTAGCTTTTTACCCATTTCCAGTTCCTCAAAGGAACAGTATTGCTATGGCTATGTGCTTGTTGCTGTACAGATCCAAGCAGCTACTTGGATTTTAGCTGCTTTACTCTTTTTTGAGATATAGCCTGGAAGTTAATATGTGGAATTAGCATCTTTCTTTCTATCAGGAAAAATACCGTCCGTGCTAGTTGGGTGGAGGAGCAATGGTAGCAATCCTAACATCTACAGTGGTACTTCCAAAGGTTCGCTGCCAAAAAAAGGGATCAAATATTTAAAGGGCTGAACTTTAGCTGATGTATAGTTCACCAAGTTTTTTTCAAACAGATGGAGGACGATGCAAGGGTGTGGAAGCATGAGGATGCTACAGTATCTTTGTTGTGTTATGAATTTGTTGTGTTATGAACTACAAGCGACCTGCAAAAGCTATGAAGTTCTTTGTACTCGAGTAAAAATGTAATAGATACTCTGGCATTTAACTGTATCTCATGCTTACCAGCCTTCTTCTACCCTAGATCAAAACCCACAGCCCTGATACCCAAGGCTTACTCAGCAGACAGATCCAGGATAGATTCCATGGTGTTCAGGCCAGCCGTATGGAAGTTGAGGATGTAGCGTTTCATGCGGATGGATTCCAACCACTCGGGGATAGTCCGATAAGGAATCCCATCGGACCCACTGCAGCTTGGAAGTCGAAGGGTCACCCTATAAATTGATAGATATATTCAGACCAATTATGAAATTTAAAACTGTAACACTGGAGAACAGGATCCTATTTTGATGAAGCTAGAAACCATTTTAACGGCTGAGAAGCTCCTAACGTTTGTGTGGAGAATTTTGCTTTTCACTCTTTGCCTTGCATGGAAACTAGCCTTGCACAGTCAGCGCTTTTTTCCATAATAGGGACAAGGAAGATGATTTCGCACATTGCCTAGAAAGAGCGCCCTAAATGAGTACCTGTAGGATACAAATGTGCAGGTGCACCAAACAGAGCTTTGTATACCGAGTTTATCTCCTCATAAACAAGTACAATTAACCCTGGTGGTAAAATTCAGCTTTTGTTGCTGAAGAATTATTTTTAGGGAGAATCTCCCAAAGTGTTCTAAAGGAGCTGCTTATCTCTTACCGAGGGTCAAAATCAGCCACAGTTCGAAGCAAATGTGGGCTGGAAAGGAAGTGCTCTAGTTGAGCCTGGATCTCCCGGAAACGTGGCCTCCGTGTCCGATCGTATGACCAACACACTTTCATCAGATCATAAAGGATAGAGGGACAGTCCACTGGTGGGGGAAGTCGGTACCCATCCTCTATGCTTTTCATCACCTACCCAGGAAAAGAGGCAATCAATCAGGTTGTCTGTGCAAAATTCCTTCAACAATATAGCAGAGGTATGACGAGTTCTGGGCATTTCTTGATCTCGGATCTAAGCACTGAAATCATTTGGAATTAGAATCATGAATTTTCAGAGATGTAGATTATTGTTTGAACCACGGATGCCAGATTAAATAATCTACATGATTAGATCAATGTATTTTAAAAGCATTAAAATGTTTATTTTAAAAAGTGCAAAGTACTATCAGGGCAAGGCCCCTCTGAAGGTTATGTGATTATGATGTGAATGAGTCATTTCAAATGAAAAGCAGTTTATTTTTATTTTTTTTCAAAGCATTGGGTGTCAACCTCCGGCTGAAAAGCCAACCAAAGCAAAACACCAGAGCCGTTGTGTTCTCTAATGCAGGGGTCCCCAACCTTGGCAACTTTAAGACCTGTGGACTTCAACTCCCATAATTCCCCAGCCAGCATGTCTTAAAGTTGCCAAGGTTGGGGACCCCTGCTGTAATGTATACTTTATTGAGCAGATACAAACCAGCAGGTTTAAAGGAAAAGCTAGCTCTGAGGAAATGGCAGGAAGCAGTTAATTAAAAGGATGCAACTTTCCCTCCTCTCTCTGACAGGTTCAGGTCACATTGCCCAATACATCGTTCAGTAATTATTATGAGAAGAAATTTTAGTTCGCCAAAACAACCTTTCAACAGCTCCGGCTCTCACACTGATAAGAACCCCTGTGGATTCAAAATTCTCCCCTCTCTTCCTCCCACACTGTTGGCAAGTTCAAAGCATGTAACGGTCCTAAGGACTGCAGGGTTCGCAGCTTGACATTGGGCAGAATTCGGCAATAGCACAATTCTTCTAGTAATTTTTCCCCACTTGCAATAAAGGAAAGAAAATTCTTAGTTGATCGCTTGTCTACTATAGTAAACAAAATCTGCCCCCCCACCCCACCCCAAATCTGTATAAAGTGAGGAATCTCTGAGGCAATTCATGGCGAAGGAACAAAAGTATCTTCTCTTCTTCTGGTTTTTTACCAGTGGAAACGTTTTATGTGAAATTCAGAGTTCTCCCGTTGGTAGGATAAACATTTCTGACCCGGGAGTATATATGTTGGCATAAATTTCACGATTTATTATCAACAATTTCTTCAACAGAACAGCCTATTTATGACTGAACAAAAAAATGGAGACCTGACCAAACCATTTTTTCCCCTCCAGGTTCTTTGCTCCAATATTTGCTTGTTCAGAGGATGGTTTGACTAACAATCCCTGTTTCTCCTTTCCCTCTTACCTCCTGATTGGACATATCCCCATAGGGCTTGTCTCCATATGAAAACACCTCCCACATGACGATGCCAAAACTCCAGACATCGCTGGCAGAGGTGAAGATTCGATTCGCAATGGCCTCTGGAGCTGTCCACCGAATAGGGATCTTTCCACCCTGTTCAACGAGATTGCAACGGAAACTGATACTCGGCTTTTGCAAGCGCTAAGGGCTGACATTCTCTGTGAAGTTAAACTTTTGATTGTTTTATGCTTACTAATAAATAGTAAAGCACAATTGTTGCTTTGGGCATAGATGCATTTGCATTCTGTAATATAACAGAAAAACAGTGTGGCTTTGACAGCTCTATGGCTCTTTGAATGGGAATATATTCTTTGCAGACATATTTAAAAATCAAAAGTTTTTTTTTAATATTGTGGGGCATAAATACATGCTGGTATTTCCTCCCCTCAGTGAGGAGTACCCCCCTAATAGCTTCGGTTCTGCATTACCTTTGTTTCATATGTTCCTTCCACATCGTTTTCCAGGATTCGAGAAAGTCCAAAATCTGAGACTTTGCACTGAAGGGTGTGTGATACCAAGATGTTGCGGGCAGCTAGATCACGATGTACATAGTTGCGGTCTGAGAGATAGGTCATCCCTGAGGCAATGCCCTGCAGCATCGTCACTAACTGCACCGAACTGAACTTGTCGATGTTCTCCTGAAGTGCACACAAGGGACACTAATGAATCCTTGTATTCTGTTCATCTGTTTGCTTCACAGCAAGGAAAGGGGGTTACATTTATCCTAGGTAAGAGGAACTAAGTCTCCATTCCCAGCTGAAAACCTTCACTTTAGGGATATATTCAAATAGTTCACCAAACCAGCAGGATGCTTCTACAACATAGGATTCACTCAATCAAAACAAGCTATAGATTTTGCTAGGAGTATTTACTTATACTCCTAAAAAGTAAGCAGAGGTTGGAGGTTTCCAGAACCACTGAGTACCACCCTATGGCTATGCAGCCTGGGAGAATGAACATAACTTAGGGCGATGGCGAACCTATGGCACGTGTGCCACAGGTGGCACGCAGAGCCCTCTCTGTTGGCATGCGCATCGTTGCCCCAGTCCTAGGCCTTCAGCTGGGTTTTATAAAACCTTTTCACTTTAGGCCTCTGCTGCCGTGTGCAAAAAAAAAGGTTCAATCAATCAATTTCAACTTCTCGCGGGGAAAAAAAAGATCTCGCAAAGTTGGAATTGATTGATTGAACTTTTTAGTCCCACCCAGTCTGCCGTTACCACCGCAGCCACACCCACCCAATGGGCCACACCCACCCAATTGGCCACACCCACCCAATGTGCCACGCCCACCTGGCACCCAATAATACATAAGTGGGTTTTGGGTTGCAGTTTGGGCATTCAGTCTCTAAAAGGTTCGCCATCACTGACTGAGGTAGACAGAGTTCCAAAGCTTTAAAATGGATGGGGAAAAATTAACAAAGTTGGCATCAGCTAAATCAGTATTTCTCAACCACAGCAACTGTAAGATGTGAGGACTTCAACGCCCCAAAATCCACATATTTACCTTGCTAAAGTTGAGAAACACTGAGCTAAATGGCCACCGGATCATGCGTACAGCAGCTGTGGCACTATCACAGTGAAAGACCCATGTCTAAGAATGAGAATACTGAGTTAAGAGCTGGCTGTATTTCCTGCTGCAGCGTTGACAAAAGGTGTCACTGTATGTGTAGAAGATGACCAGACTGAGCTTGAGGGAGGGGACAAGTATTTTAGTTTAGAATCCCTTCGCACCTGCAAGAGACCTAAGTCCATCCCTTCTTGAATTCCGTTGATGCTTATCTACAGCCAATTCGCCTTGACTGTAGTAGTTCAGATTCTTCTTTGGAGGTACCATGAAATAAACTTGTATTCATTTTGGAAATGTTACAGCTCAGACACACATTCACAGGTTTAAATCTACATTGTCACCAAACTCTTAGATTAAACCATTCTCCAGTTTCTTACCCTTAAAAAGGTGTCTAGGGCCCCATTTTCCATGTATTCTGTAATAATCATCATTGGATTCCCTGTAGGGGGGGGAAGAAGAAAAAATACTAAAGTTATTTTCTTATTATCCCCATATCTTCACCTTCCTTCCCATTTCTTTGGCCAAGAACACAGATTTTATTTCAGTCCAAGAGGTCTGATAAATATACTTTTGGAGGAGCTAAAGGCTACTATCCACATAATCAGTCCTTTCCCCTGTCTAGCTCACTATTGCTTATTCAAACTAGCAACAGCTACCCCAGATCAAACACAATCTTTCAAGAGCATTTTACACATCAAAAATCTTTTGTGCACAAAACCTGTGTTCTTCCAGGGAACCACAGCAACTTCACATCCAACCAACTTACCTCTATCTTATCTCACCACCATCACTGTGTGTGTATATGTCCCATTGCCATTACAACTCTGAATTCTTACGTTTTGTGACAACTCCCTCTAGCCGGACAATGTTGGGATGGTTGAATTGGCCCATGATAGTTGCCTCACGGAGGAAATTCCACCAGGTTGAATCTGAGTAAGTTGACTTCAAGGTCTTGATGGCCACAACAATACGTTCTTTCCCTGGGAAGTGCAGGGCACCACAATAGACCTCCCCAAATTCTCCTATGGAACATCCAAAGAGAAGGCAGAGCATAAAGAAAATGGAGAAATGTTATCAGGAGAGGCAGAGACAATCAGACCTAATGAAACTTACCTTCACCAATAACTGTGTCAATGGAGACAAGAGATGGGTCAAGTTCCTTTGTGAATTCTAAGACACCCCTTCTGGGATCCTCATATGGTTGGAGATCTACATAAGGTTTCAACCACATCTCATCTGTAATAAAAGCTGACAATATAAACTAGTTTCTCTCAAAAGTTTCAGACAGCTGGGGAAAAATCAATTTCATTGACTTGATGATAAATAGGGTCCTCCCACACTGCAGTCCTAAACATATTGGATAAGAAGTAAATTGTGCTGGGCTACATAAACCCTACTTTCGTGAATAAACACCAGGCTGCTGAAAACTTCCTCATTCAGAAAAATCTCCCAACAATATGCTCCATCATGGTACTTCTTTGAGATGTGTAAACAGTGATGCCCTGGGAACTGAGTGTGAATGAAGAAATGGTAAGAGAAACCATTTCTCCATTTTAATTCTCCTCTAGTGTTTTTTTCCCCCCTTTGCTCAAAAAATATGCTTCGGGAGGGTGCATTTGGGGAAAAAGTGATCAGGAAAGGTTGGCCAACAATCTACTAAAACTTATCTATTCTGATTACCTCTATCTGGTTACTCGAATGCCCCCTGATTACTATATAACAGTCTTTTGCTAATTGGCATTCCACAGATACGTTTTCTGCAATGCCAATTGCCCCTCTACCCATGTCATGAAACTTCTGAAGGTTCTAAAGACTGGAGAAGGCCACTGTGCTTGAATTCTAGAATGCAGTCCTTTGTCATCTGCCCTTAAAAAAAACAAAAACCTGACGCCTCACCTCGGTTGTAGCCATTGTGGCATGGTCGTGCTCGGTGATGATGAGCTCGTCTGAAGAATAAGAATAAACATAAATAGAGGCCGTAAGCAAGCAGAGAATAGAACAGGGTTGTCTTTGATGACAACAGGGTTGTCTTTGATGACAACCCTTACACCCATCGCCTCTTTCCCTTGGGAGCTGCTGCCTTTACCTTCGATGGAAGATTATGAGCCCAGTGATCAGCCCAATGAACAACAGGATTCCAAAGATAATTGACACAATCACACCTCCAGGAAGCATACTGGTGTCTGCAAGATCAAAGGACGTATTTCAGACATCACTTCACTCGAACAAGAAAAGCTATTTATAAATACATATTGAAACTCTTTTATTCAAATAAGAATAAGGATCAGATACTGAATGTCAACACGGAAGTGGTCATAATGCATAATTAAAACCGCAAAAATGTTCCATGTGGTTATCTCCTGTTTTATGAAGTATGGACTCTGAATTATTGGAGCTATGTATACATTTTTTTTAACTTGATGTTACATATATTTTTGCATGATACGCTTTGTGCTTTAATACGCTTACAGAAATAGTTTTAAAGCACAATACATCAAATTGGTTGCACTATTTAGCAATCAGTTCTGGTTTATTTATAAATTCCTGATGCATCAGGTTATTAGAGGAAATGATGGAAATAAACAGTGATGATGTCTACGCCCAAAATAGAAATGCTAAATTTATCTGAAAATTCTATATTCAGGGGGGATATTGAAGCTTTTATAAGTGGGTAGTTTGACCAGATCTCAAATAATGCTCTTAACAATGACTGTCTTATGGGTAATTCTTCCTGTATGTTGTTTTCCTAATTCCATTTACAGAAACAATATTTGGTGGTTTCCACCATGCTTGTTCCTCTGACATTGTTTAAATTGCCATAAAGGGAACCATATGGACGTTAGAGGAATTTCATACTGCAACTGTATTCAACATAGGCAGCTACAGTGATGGACCCCAGGGAAAATGTATATGTGTGGAAAAAAAATGGAACAATCCCAAGCGTGTGGTCAACTGGCATCAGGAAGCCATATCAAGGCTCATAGGTTTTTATTTGCTCTTCATATTTTATTGCAGAAACTGGCACGATTCCCTGTCGATGACAAACATAGCTGCTGTGTAAATAATGCGGCAGATCTGTTGCCAAAGGAAAAGTACGGTATTTTCATTGAGAGACTTTTTAGCTGCCATTACTTCCTCTTTCCAATCTCTCCAAAGTGCTTTGATTGCCCTAACTTCTGCTGACTCAGAAAATGATTAAAAAAAAAATTACTCTTCTAACTTGAGTGCCATGGAGCCTGGTGGAACAAAAATCTCATCTCCAAAAAGTCTGGCACTCTGCGTGCTGTTTGGCAACTGATACAAAAAGAGCAAAACAGCTATAATCTCTAATCCCTTTCACTGGCCTGGGCTATTGAGGAGAGCTGCAAAGCCAACATTCCACTTAGAAGACCCGTCAGGGCAGATGTATCTCAGGGGTCAAGAGGAGTGGGGGGAACAAGAATTCTCTCCAATGGTGGAATGGCTTGTCCCTAAATTTTGCAGAGCTCCAAGGTTCCTGTTTCAGCCAGCTTTACAGCATTTCTTTGGCATAACAGTTCATTGAAAATTGGCTCAGCTGCCCAAAAAGAAATAACAAGGGCTCACAAAATCATGGAGCTGAGCTGAAAGTATCTAGCACGGGAATCCTTTCAGTCTTGTCTTTTGAACTGTGTTTATTAGTTCATTTTGCTCTGTGCTACTTATTTATTTAATGGCATTTTAAAGAACATCATCCAGGACGAAGTCAAATTACATTTAGAAACTCCATATTTTGATCACATCCTTTAAAAAAGCAGCGGTCATGAAGTTAATGTATCTTTGCTCATGATGGCAACACTGCAGGCAGCGTCTTTAAATAACACTTCAGTAATAATAGTACGCTGTTCCATCTGGATATAGGAGGGTGCAACAGAGAGACCCTGGAAAATGAGATGCAATTGCATTTGCCCCTTTCTTTTATTGCACAAGGGCAACATGACTTATCATCCTTTGACTGGTTCTTCGCTTTTAAAATTGGTATTAACTCCACAACATGAAGCAAAGTTTAGTTCATGCATTTCCTTATTAAACATTAATCGGGCACTCTAAACACCAGTATAGCTTATTCAGACCCACTAAAGATAGTTCTTGACTTACAACCCTCCATTTAGTGAGTGTTCCAAGTTATAACAGCACTGAAAAGAGTGACTTTCAACCAGTCCTCACATTTATGACTGTTGCAGCATCCTCATGTTGGTCACATGATTAAAATTGGGGTGCTTGGCAGCTGGCATGTATTTACGACAGCTGTAGCATCCTGAGGTCGTGATTGTCATTTGCAACCTCCCCAGCCAGTTTCCAACAAGCAAAGTCAATGGGGGAATTCATTTATTGAACATTTGTTTCACTTAATGATCATGGTGAGTTGCCTAACAACCACAACAAAAAAGGTAATGAAATTGGGTATACCTCACTTAACAACCACCTTGCTTAGCAATGGAAATTCTGGTCTCCATTGTGGTCATAAATCAAGGACTACTCGTATTTCTTCTTTTTAGAAATTCTTATAGAAGACAAGGTAGAAATTATGGCAAAATGCGCATCTTCTTTGTAAGAGGGAAACATAAGATGGAAAGATTCTGGTCTGGATCCTGGAAATATTGCCAGACTTGTTAGGTGCATGTCTTGTCCTTTGGACGTCCTTTCTAAAGAGGACAATTAATAGCACTCAATCCTCTTAGAGCAGGGGTAGGCAACCTTGGCTCTTTTATGACTCGTGGACTTCAACTCCCAGAATTCCTGAGCAGCCATGGAATTCTGGGAGTTGAAGTCCACGAGTCATAAAAGAGCCAAGGTTGCCTACCCGTCTTAGAGGATTTCAGGAGCTGGGAGCTCGTCAGCATTATAGGGCAGAGAGATGGACATGGAAGGCAAAATGCTAAATTAAAGACAATCCAGGATAATATTCTGAGGGAAATTCTGAGTCTTCCTTGGAATATTCTTGCTGACCCATGTAAAACAGAAACAGGATAGCCCTCAATCTCCACTAGAGTTCATTTAAAAACGAATGCTAAAATATTTCAAGAAAGTTGATAGCTCCTGGATGACTATTTGATTAAATCTTGCATTAGGCATAGCCATGAGAGAGTCCATGGGTAACGCCAATAACAAAACACACTTTCAGGCATTTTGTGGCTGCATTCTCTGACTTTATTGCAGAATCTTAATCTTTGGGACAACGGGATGCCTTCTAAGATGAATGATGATGATGGAATTCAATTCAATCTTCCAAGTTTACCTCTTTCTTTTACCTTGTTAAAAGATACCTTGTTAGAAGAAAGACGGGGCCTTTTCTTGACATTTATCCGTTCTAATGAGTATACACCCAAGGAGGGTATTTACCCATTCATGTTTGCAAACCCTGCCTTCAGCACTCCTTCGGGGAAAAATTCTCTAAATCTCCAGTGAAACAAGGCCTTTGCCCCTTTAGTCAGGGTCAAGTGGAGAATATGAAAAATATTTTATATTGACACTTTATGGAACGATGAGAACAAAAAAAGGCTGGGTCAGAGTCCTGGGTGATTAATTTCTGTAAGAGTGAATATTTCTTATACTAGTAATCAAGTAGCTATTTTTACCTTGTAGTCTGTTAACTCTAGAAAGAAATTTGTTATTATTCTAATTGCTGATTCCTGATTATCATTAAATAGAAAAGATGTTATGCCATTATTTTATGTTGTTGTACAAATATAATACAGAATTGAATTAATATAATGTTTAGAAAAAAATACAGAATGTGCCCGAGCATTTATACTGGTTTCTCTCCAGAGCCCTCTGCAGCAATGCATAGCTCATAGGTTGTCACTAGTTGGCTTATTTATTTCAAGTCATTTGGCAGAGACAGCTGCTTGTGTTAAGAAAGAAACAAAACTATAAAAATATCTGTGGCTTGTTTTGAGATCATTTTGAGATCAGAAATTGCTGTCTAGTGCCATGAAAATAGCAAAATAAACTCTAAAGAGGCCAATAATGGCCATTGGTAATATATGATACAGAGTTGGCTTGCACAACTGGATACATTTGCAGTAAATCCAGAATACTTAATTTGTATTTTAAGCTAATTTATGAATGGGCTTTCTCCAATTAATTTTATGGAGACCTAGTGGGGTATAGTGGTTAAGGCACCAGACTAGAAACTGGGAGACTGTGAGTTCTAGTCCTGCCTTAAATACAAAGTCAGCTGGATGACCTTGGGCCAGTCCCTCTCTCTCTCTCTATCCTGAGAAGAAGGCAAGAACAAGCCATTTCTGAAATCTTCCCAAGACAACTGCAGGGACAAATCCAGGCAGTTGAAATACAATTCACTTCAGTGCCAAAAGCAGCCTCCCATATTTAATTCTTGGTACATACACGTTGCTTTCTTCAGTGCAATGAATCAGAGGCTTTATGGCTATATATTTGATTGCACAAGACCACAGACAGCCTGATCAACTTCAGTAAGTCCGCTACTGTTATAGTCGGTACTGAAGCTTTTTAAATGGTTATTAATTAAATAACTAGATTGACTGTTCAGTTGGAGTTATTCTTAGCAACCACATAAATAATTTTCTCCAGGAACCCTATTAATACTGAGACGGTTTTCACCATTGGGGAAATAAGGAAGTACATGGGAAGGAGGGAAATTTATCCCCTCCCCATAGGAAAACTGTTTCCACCGACAACTGTTTTTTTATCTAGCTATAAAACGTGAATTAAGTTGTAATTATAAAATGTTGTAATAAAAGAATTATAATTGAAATATTCAACAAAAATTCTTTTGATACAAATATTAATTTTGAGAAATAGTTTATAATAAAACCCATCATGAAGAGAGAATGCCCTCCCTGCCCCCAGTGCACTTCCAATTTGGATTGTCCCTTGCCTCAGAATTGGCTTCTAAATCACTGAGCTACAAACGTCCCTCAACACAGAAGTAGGATTTGAAAAGACAACCTTGCGGCAGAGTGCGGAATTCCTGCTCCTGGGAATATGGTCCAGGTCCTAACGGTGTGATGGATCGCACACGCAGCAGGTAGGCTGTGTCAGGCTGCAGGTTGGCCAGGGTTACTTGAGGTTTCTGAAGGTGATGAACGGTGTAGTGTTTTTCTTCTCCCTGTGGAATTCAACAATCAGAACTGCTTTGTAAGAGTCAAAATGAGATGCAGAGCTACACAAATGAAGGGGACTGTCTTATAGATTTTGCAGGGGGACAATGGAGGAGCACATTTCACCTTCACAAAGTATAGAACCTCATAGTTTACAGAGCTCTGGCTGCGATGACGGGAAGGGAGCCAAGTCACAGAGAGGCTGCTGTCATTCTGCTTGTCCAAAATGATATTGGTCACCACCACTGGAGCTGCATGGAAGGAGAAACAAGATGGTCAAGCTTAACTTGCCCCTTTACAGCCGAAGGCAATGCCAAACCCATCCAAAGTTTGTATTTCTCAGTATTGGGTTACCTTGCTCTGTGGAAGTAACAACAGCCGGGATAAATTGCACAGATAAGGGGCCCGCTATGAAAGAGCACCGAGCAAGAGAAGCCAATCTCACCTATGAAATCCAATTTGCCAACATCCTTTGCATATCCTTTTCAAACTCTTTGACCTTTGGAGCCAGTTCCTCTACAAGCAGTTAGACTGGCATCTTGCTCCATGGTACATTTTGATTAGTGATTCTAGCGCCCAGGATGTACCCTGCATATATGATGGTCCAAGACATTTCTGTCCTGGAGCCAGAAGATCCCAAAGACTCTCCTGTTCTTACACACATCCACGTACCAACAACAGGACACAATACTATACTATAGGTATCATTGCCCATTTAAATTTTACTAAAAGAAACAGATACTATATTGAACTTAACAGAAGCTCCTACAATGAAATATGCTTACTATATAAATATGCCCACTATACAAGAATATGATAGAATTTCTAGCTTGGTTCACTATACAAGAATGTGATAGAATCTCTAATTTGGTTTGCTTTGCTATGGTTTTATCGATTTTTTTTCAAAAGTTGTTTTTTTATCAATGCTTTATTGGTACTTATTTTACATTACTGCCATCCATCCTCAGATATTGTCAATAAAAGCAGGATACCAATCAAATAAGTAAAAATAAAACAATTACATCCAAATTAACTTTAAAAGGAAGACCTAAAAAGATGCTCCCTATTAAATATTGGAATACTATGAATCAAAGCCGTGTTGTACACTCATTTAGATCATTATTTGCTCATAGTCTATTTGTCAAGTCACTGCTATTACTAAAACTATTTATTTTAAACTATTCTTCCTTTATTGTTAATTGCAATTATTAACCTAATCCCATAAATGTGTCAACATCATCTACCACTCAGAAGAATTATAATGTAGGATAGACTCTTATACATCAGCCCAAGATCTAGGAAAAAAGATGTGATAAAGACTGGAAAATCTTGTTTCCAGAAGCAACTGGTAGGCAAGGCAACTCATTTTCGTAATGAGGAAAGTGGAGAGGTGGAACTGAAATCCAAATAATTAGAAAGGTGATGAGAGACCCAGCTGTGCTTGGAAGTGGCTCCTATTGACATGGCCTGCAACTTGGACCAAGGAGGCAGAAGAGGAAAAGGCAGGATACCAAATTAGAGTCTTTGAGCCTTTAAAAGAGTTCAAAGTTCCTGATGATATGTGTTTCTAATGTGGTCACAATGGATGTTTCTGCTAAGGAAATGACTTGCATAAGTCCTTTTGTCACTGCCTACTTAGATATGTTCTGGCTTGTCTGGTTCTCCGTGAATGATCAAATAAGTCCTTTCTGTAGCATAACAAAATGACTTCTCAAAGCCAGACTGGGAATCATTTAAGTGTTTGTCGTGGAAATATGTTGCTCAAAGTAGTTTTAGCACCAGCATAATCCTAGATTAAAGAAGTAGATACCACTTCATCGGGATTGAGAACTTTAAAAATCAAATATATTTGTGTTAGTGGCCTCTGGTGGAGCTTTGAACACATAGCAGCAATGTACAAACTGATTTTTGGAGGGTTAATATGAGCTAAAATACGGTAAACTTCAGGTTTTATTCTCCAGAATTCTGAATTTCAAGAATCAAACAGAAAGGCAGAGCTGCTATACCAGAATAATCAGGTATGAGAGAATTGAAAGGGCATCTATATCATCAACACCAAATTACCAAATTAATCTGATCTAGTTCTTAGTGGTCTCTGTTAGCATAAATGTTACTATGATGGCTAACATTTAAATGGAAAATTGCTTTTTTCCCCCGTTACACATAAACAGTTGTGGTTTAAGCTCTAAGGAAAGATTATATTCCTCAAAGGAAATGCTTCTTTCAAGAATGATACCATTCGTCTTATCATTTATATAACTTCTTCAGTGTTTTCAATCCTTTTATAAAGTTCTCCATAATATTTTCATCAACCTGCACAGCAGGTTGGGATGATGACCTCCAGTAGACCTGAAGAGGTAAGTCTGATAGTGAATGGCTTCCTTTGGCAGATCTGGAGGGAAGCCGGGGCCTTCTCCATATCACTATTTGTCCTAGTTCTAATTGTCCGTGTGGATTTGCCATGCTGTCTGGGACTGATGAAAGTTGGCATCCAAAACTAGGCTCTCCATTCCTAACTGAATATAATTTATGGTTGACATTAGTACTGAGACAGAGAATCACTTTTAACTATTACAGCATACCCTCATCTTATGAACTATATGCACACAGCTGTCTGTCCCAAAGGTGCTTTTTCCAAAAGGCAATTGGACTTTCTTGTTGTTTTTTTTCTTTTCTTTTCTTGGAAAACATTTCACTTTCTCATCCAAGGAGCTTCTTCAACCATGACCTGGATGATTGAGAATCTCCATAAACACAGATGGCTGCTTTTAGCTAGCAAAAGGAACACAACAAGAACTATAGTTCAACTCTACTACAGCTTTGGTTGCTCACTTCCTGAGGATGCAACATCTTTCCTCCTTACCCATTGCAGTAACTCACCTGCATGGCCCACAGACACCCAGACGGGGGAACTGGTACTGTTGCGTGAGGCAAGGCTGAGCCCTGATACTCCATTATGAGCCCGTACAGTGAAGCTATAATTGGTATAAGCTTCCAAACCATCCACGACCACATTTGGCTTGAGAAGGCCTAAAGCACTGGGGGAAAACATCACACTACTTTCACAAGGTTCGCACACCAGAAAATGGCAAAGTTGGCATGAAACACTGTAAGTGAGATCCTGGCGCCCACCCCGATCAAGGGGAGGTTGCCACCAAAGGGAAATCTGTGTCCCCACAAGGGAGAAGTTGAGATGGCGTGGAGCAGAAGGAGGGCCTGGAAAATCAAAGAGAAGAAAGGGTGTTAATCATTCCATACTGCAAAATCCTGTTTCACAGTTTTTATACTTTTCTTAGTTTATATATTCAATACATAATGAGATTCTGCAGTGGTGCCCATCTTTATATTATGAGTTCTTTCCACTGGGCACAGTTTACCTGCAAGCAGTGGGCAGAATATGTTCAGTGGATTTCAACATAAATAGGGATGATGGGATCCTTAGCCTAAAATACCAAAGGAAAGGGAATCTATTGCATCTCTGTGCTTGGACACACATCTTCACCTTACAATATATCCCCAAAGCATTGAGACCTCCACTGGGAGAGAAATGGAAGTAGGTAAAACAGACAGATAGCAGTACAGTAGTACAGCTCCACTACATTTTCATCTTCATTTTACAAGAGATGGGAGGGCTTCATTCTCCCAAAGACCATCTTCCCTGCCTAGAAGCAAGTTGTCTCTTCTTGGAGGACTTACTTGTGCAGGCCACAGTTTGGTCCTCAGTGGATGTCCTAAAGAAGCCTTGGATGCAGGGGCAGCTTGTAGCGGCAGAAGAGTGGGAGATGCTCTTGGGAGGACATTTCAGACACTGCTCCATTTCTAGAGAGTGACGATAGAATCCAGGCTGGCAGGCTGTGCAAAAGACAAATACCTCATGAATACTTCCAAGGGAATAGGTATACCCAAATTAACCTTCAAACTGCATAGTCATATACACGATAGAAATAATATTTTTTTATCCAAACTTGCAGAATCTTATTTTAGAACCGAAAAGCAGGTTAATAATTAGCTATTTTTATATTTTAACTCATGGTGAATTTCACTTAGAAAATTCGTGCTATTGAATTAGGTATGATAAACAATAATTTGGCTTCTACAAGTTCCATAGACTGGGTGTACAATTTCTGTTGGTTCAAGGATCACACTAGGACTTGAACAATATATCAAGCATTATGGTTGAAAAATCATGGCTTCAGGACCCAAAATGGATAGCAGGACCACAATTTAATATTTACTTTATTTTCATTTTTGTGTTATGTTAATTTTAATTTTAGTTCTATTGTTTATTGTATTGCTTTTTTGGGAGATAGCAAAATTCCAACACAAAAAATACAGATTTTTTTCATCATCAAAGAATATTATAAAATTGAGAATTAAATTATTTTAATATAATTTGAATTATATTAATACTATTTGTATTTGTACTATCATTTCCTGGCTTTCCTCATGCCTTAGATCTTCAGATTACCTTTCTGATACTGCCACACTTCCAGTTTTACTATAGTATTTTTAAAGATAAAGGTAGTAGCTTTCCTAGTGGATTTTATATTATGATGATATCTATTTTCTGGATGCCTAGAACACAAAACCGTAATCCAAGCTGCTAAGCCTTACTGTTTCTATCTGGAAGCTAGGCACCAGCTTAAGCTGAGTAGAAAATGGTTGCACTTATACCAAATATTAAAGTTCCTTGCTCCCTGTATTACTGTAAATTGTTATAAAGTATGGGTGACATTGAATTGCTTCTTTGTATTTTGGTACGGAGCTGTAATAAAGATTTATCTATTCATTCATATTGTATATATACATTGGATAATAATCATGGGGTCCAATTTGGATGAGAAACGTATTTACATCTAAGTTTCTACCAATGCTCTGTTGGAATGCAGAATAAGCTTAGGCCAGGGGTGTCAAACTTGCAACATCATGTGACGTGTCGCAACGTATTGCAACTTTTTTCTATTGCCGGCAATGGGGTGGGCGGGGTTTCACCATGACGCATCCGGCCCGTGGGCCGGCAGTTTGACACCCCTGGCCTAGGCTATTTATTGGGTTCAACTGAGGACTAACTTAGATATAAAATTTGTCATGGTATTCTGTCTGGATCAGAACTTGTGCACGAGGAGAGGGAGAGTTTAATCATTTGTTTTTGCTACATTCTAAGTCAGAAACTGGTTCATCTTTTCCCAAGAGAAAATGTCCAATTCTTATGAATGCAAAAAAAAAAAAATATCTTCAAACTCTGCAGGCAACAGTCCTGCTAAAGGCTCAGAAACTTGGGAGTCATTTGTAGTGGTGTGGAGGGATTCAATTTGAAGCCCCATGTAGGGACAATCCAGATAGGGACTGATCCAGGCGATGATCAAACCAGATACTGTATTATTGTCAGCCACTTTCACACTACCATCCCTTCTCATTAACTGAAAAGCTCATTAACTGAAATGACAAGTGACCTGCAATGATGTGGACTTTTGCTAATCCAGAGACTGAGAATAAGCTGAAAAAATCATTGCTCTTGATCCTGAAGTAACCAAAATACCCCTATTGCCACTCTACCCAAAAAGTGAGGAAGGAAGGAAATGAAATAAAAAATCCCTAAGAAGCCTGGAACCTTGTAATAGTTTGGACATTGCCTAAGAGAATGGGAAACTGACAGGCTTTTGTCAGTTTTCACACTTGCTATCTTTGTTTGAGCATATGGGTGGGCGGGGGGGGGGGAGCTACCAAGCTGTCAAACCAGAATTCCCTTTATCTGATCTGTGGAAGCTGCTGAAGCTCAGGAGCTGAGAGGAAGACAAAGTTTCCTTCAATGAGGAATCAACAGCTCTAGTGATTTCCACTGAAAACCAGCTTCAGAATGGTTAAGTTAGAAATCGGCTTAACAGTTGGAATCACTTTTTGCGAAAGTGCCAGCAATCCATGAATCTTGTTTTAGTATTCTTCTCCTTCTTTCTCCCTTGAGCTGAGTTTCACATCTCAATGCCCCACCTTTAAAAAAAACAACCAGCTGCCACTAATGGCTCCATGGAGAAAGAAAGAAGCAGAAAAATGAAGATTGTTGCCAATTCTTTTGTCCCCACCCAAAACTTTCCCAGTGGTTTTCCCAGACCCACCCGTGTCAAAAGGCATCATGGCATCAATGTCTGAGAAATGAGTTGTCCGGGCCTTTCCCCTCAGCCCTTCCTAAGTGCCCTGATGTCCTTTGTTAGATATTATGCAAGAGTTGCCATAACATATTTGGCTGTATTATTTCTGCAGACACAAAATAGAGGAGAATTGTTACGTGGGTGGCATTAAAGGGAGCACTGGAGACCTGTGGAAGGAGGCAGCAAAGGTGACATAGGGAAATCAGTAACAGGTTCCAGCTGGATTATGTCACCAGAGGGAGGGAAAGGAATGAAGCTAGGGAACGTTACACCACACATGTCCTCGCACGATAAATAAAAACAGCAGGTGGCAGCACCTGCCATAGGAAGATAGATTTTCCTTCATAGTCCAATATAAATATATTGGATTTTTTTTTCAAACTAAGTCCATTAACTTGTTTAAAGCTTTCATAATGGTTGTTAAAACTACTTTCCAACACTATATTGAATAGCATTTAGAACTGACACACAGTGTGGTCCAAATAAAACTGTATATCATGAGGCCAAGTATTCTCACTGAAAGGGCCTAAAGCAGGGGTACGTAGCCTTGGCTCTTTTATGACTCGTGGACTTCAACTCCCAGAATTCCTGAGCCAGAATGGCTCAGCTTGGAAACCTCTCCCTTTCCCCTCAGCTTAGCTGGCTCAGGAATTCTGGGAGTTGAAGTCCATGAGTCATAAAAGAGCCAAGGTTGCCTACCCCTGGCCTAAAGGAGTCTGATATCGTATTTTCAGCCTAAGAAATCCTATTAACAGGTACAAGCTTTTGCGAGCTATAGGCTCACTTCATCATATGTATTATGGAGTTGTATGAGATTCCTTATAATTGTTGGTTACTATAGTCTAACTTGGTTCTCTCGTAGTTTTCCCGAAGGGGGGAAACTGTACCTTTCAAATGCAAATGTGACTCCAAAGAATTGAATCATGTTTTCTGCAAGAGAAACAGCAGATTGATTCATTTTAATGAAATTAATTTTTCTTTCTTCTATTAAAAGTCTCCCACAAGCTCTCAGTCATTTTGTTCCACAGCAATGTCATTGGCTTAAAATTGGTGGGCATGGGCTGACAAGGCCTACAACTTTTTAACGTGTGTTGGATGCATTACGCAAACATTAAAAAGGGGCAGGGGTTTGCTCGCTTGATCACAGCAGCCATTTTGAAGCCAGTGACTACTGTTGCAGATGGCCTTGCCTGAAGATCACCTAGATATGCTCATAATGTCCAGATAACAATCCTGACAATAGCAGTGAAGGGATTTACCACTGTCTTTTTCCAAGATTTTTTTTCTCAATTTCCAGCACTGTGCTAAGATAGAAGGCAACAAGGATCATTCTTGTTTTTCATCCTTCTCTATAGAAAGTCTTCCCCCTTTCCTAGATTATCAAGCATGAAAACTGTTCAGCAAGAAGTTATTCATGAGGGGTCCTTGGTGCTCCCTGGGCTTGCTTGTTTTCTCGCTGACGTTTCATTACCCAAACTAGGTAACATCATCAGTGCTAGTAAGGAGTGCAGTTTGCTGTCAGTTTATATTCTAGTCACAGGAGTCCCCAACCTTGGCAACTTTAAGACCTGTGGACCTCAACTCCCAGAATTCCCCAGCCAGCCATGCTGGCTGGGGAATTCTGGGAGTTGAAGTCCACAGGTCTTAAAGTTGCCAAGGTTAGGGACCCCTGTTCTAGTGGCTTGCCTATCAGCGTTGGTGTTGGTGGGGGTCTTAGAAATTCTTTGGTTGGGCTGTTTGCTGTTGGCTTCTTGGGCAGTTTCTTGATTGGGGTATTGTTTATTTGATTGTTAGTCTGATGTTAACCTTGGAGTTATGGTATGCTGATCTGGGTGGTAATTGCTGATGGAGAGGTGCTTGGGTCTTTTTGTTCCTTTTTGGGCTGGGTGATAGTTTCTTTTGCATAGTCTATAGATGTTGTTAATGTCTATGTATCTATTGATGGCTGATTTGTCAGAGTGCCAGGCTTCTAGAAATTCCCTGGCATTTTTGGACTTGGCTTGGCCTACGATGGTCACATTTTCCCAACTGAAGCTATGGTTAACTCTGTCTATATGTTGTGAATTTTTTTTAAAAAAATCATCATGTCTTCTGACTGCTAGTTGGTGTTCATGGATGCGTTCTGCCAGTTTTCTACCTGTTTGTCCTACATAGTGGTTGTTGCTGCCCTTACATTGTACGTTGTAGATGATTCCTGTTTTTTCTTCTGGGTCTTTTGGTCTGCTTAGGATGTTTTGAAGGACTTCAGTTGGCTTGTGTGCTACACTGATTCCATGTGGTTGTAGTAGTCTGTTGGGGTTTCTGAAATATTATTGATGAATGGCAGTGTAATTCTTTTTAGAGTTTGTTTTGGTTGGGCTGTATTGGGTCAGGGGCTTTTTGATAACCATTTTGTTGGAATATGTTGCATATATGCTCTATTTCCTTTTTCTGCTGTTCTGGGTTGCTGTAGTCAGTGTAATGCAGAAGACGCCAGATCATGCCAAGTCCAAAAACGCCAGGGAATTTCTAGAAGCCTGGCATTCTGACAAATCAGCCATTGATAGACATATAGACATTAAAAACATCTATAGACAATGCAAAAGAGACTAACACCCAGTACAAAAAGGAACAAAAAGACCCAAGCACCTCTCCACTAGCAATCACCACCCAGATCAGCATAGATTAATTCCAAGGTTAACATCAGACCATCAAGTAAACAATACCACAGTTAAGAAACTGCCAAATAAGCCAACAACAAACAACCCAATCAAAGTATCTCTAATACCACCCCCATCAATGCTGACAGGCAAGCCACTAGAATACAAAATGACAGCAAACTGCCTTCCTTACTAGCACTGATGATGTTACCTAGTTTAGAAAACAAGCAAGCTTAGAGAGCACCAAGGACCCCTCGTTTCAACCCTGAGCTAGAAATATTCTTTATTAGAGAAGTTATTCGTTAGAGAAGTTATGCAATGGGTTCAGGTGATTACATCACACTTTGGGCCTGTTGCAGAAGCTGAAATGAATCAGATGCAAGAAATAATTTGTCTTTCAGCCCCTCCTCCAATTGTCCTCCATTTTCCTGGATTGGGGCACTTGTCAACCAGGATTAATTATTTCTGATATGAATAGGCAAGGACTAATTCAGAGCAGACAGTCTGATTTCCTTGAAGGAAGGAATAAATTGATGGGTGTTGTGCTGATGCTGAGCCACTAAGATGAGTAATGCCTCTTTATAAATACTCCTCACTGGTTTGGTTGCACATAATATGGTAACATGGGTCTCCCACACTATACATTCAGTGAGCTGACAGCCAACGTAGAATCTTGCTTGATGCATATTTTGCAAATATGTTAGTCACAGTCATGTTTTCATATTTTCAAAAGTACATCAAATAAATCCATAAACAAACGTTTGAAGGGAGGCTCCTTTAGCAGAAGATTGGAAATCTACGGTAACCGCCAGAATTTCCTCGGGATACAGCGTGAGTTATCTCAGGGCTTTTCTGGATTCAACTTTGATAGCCACTATATTTCTTTCTGACTTTGGAGTAACAAATAAACACCTGGGCCTTATCCTGTAAGATGCAGGAAGGTCCATTTTCTCTGTTCTGAGACAGGCAGCAGGAAAGTAGGCAGACAGAGGGGAATCTGGTTGCAATTTGGCGAGGGAAAATAACAGGCCGTGAGACACCCCTCCCCTTTGTGGGGGAGGCAGACAGTGGCACCAGCTCAACTGCTACCACCACCCAGCAATTATTTTAACAAGCTTGTATGGGCTCATTAAATTGAAGGGAGAGGAAGGCGCTGCCACCCCGGTTCAACCAGAGCCAAAAAAGTTTCACTATTAATGAGATAAGCCAACCAGCCAGTCAGAATTCTCCCTGTGAAATCACCATGTGGTCTCTGTCCCCTCAGAGCAGCCTATGCCCTTTTCAGCTTAGGTGTGTTTGGGGAAGAAAACAGGTGCAATATGGCAGAAACCAATCCCTGACCTAGGCTGTGACTTGAAAGTTGTTAATCCTTACAACCTGGTCTACATCTCAACCTGATCTATGTCTCATATGGGAGATTCTTCAGTTGAAGCTTTCTGAACTTCCTTACAAAAAGTCAAGAAGAAATGCGATGGAAGATCAAGAAGAAATGGAATGGTATATCATTCCTCCTTTTCCTCAGTTCATGGACTAAGCAACATTCACACCAAATGACCTGCCCCCTTGATCTTCTAGAACCCCCAGAAGAATTTCTCATTCATTTAATGTCATGCCAGGGAAGGCACAAAACTTGAGCCAATCTTCTTTCTTCCAAGTGAAATACACAGATGACTCTGACTCAAGCCCTTGCTATCTATACCACAGGAAATGTCCCAGCTGAGGTTGTAAATATTCTGTGCCAAAGTTCTAAATCGAGCTAGTAGTTGGGCCAGTTCAAGAACTTTGTTTGATTTTAAGCAAAGGAGGTTGATTTGCCCTTCCTGGGTTCATAGGTCAAGCTCTTTCAGTACAAACAAATATTTGGATTGCATGATACAGGTCTTGGCTCAAAAGAAAAAGACAAAAATGTGAATTTTAGTCCACTGTGTTTACAAAAGTGCCTATGTGAGGGGAAATGTGTACAAAAAAATATGTTATGTTAAAAAAAAAAGACAAGTTGTACTGATTTTTTTTCTCCTGTGGGTAGAAAGCAAACAAATGCAGAAAGTGGATGGAGCAGATGGATGTATGAGCCATCTGGCAAATTCCAGAAACAAACTGATCTGTCCATTCCTAATGGAGGGCTGAATAAAGTTCTCTGAGAACCCCAGCTTTCATTTCTATTTATCAGGAGAATATTGGCGGATGTGACCATGATATGAAATTTCCAAAGACAGGGAAAGTTTCAATGGCACTACGAAGTATATTTCCATAGCTCTGACAGTGAAAGAGACAAAGCGTACAAACCAGGGGAATGGAGAACACACAAAACCACTTTGAAACAAAAGTAAGTTCAACAAATAAACAATTGACAAGTATATTTGCTGAACATTTACTGCAGGGGTCTCCTGGTCTGCACAAAGAAACAAAGCCCCATCCGTGGGATGCAGGCAGCACACAAAACCACACACTCTCCAGTCCACAAAAAAAACTTTTCTCCATGGAATCAGTCTCTGGCGCCCAAAAGGTTGGGGACCTCTGATTTACTGTATTCCCCAGGGGGTTTCCAAAAGCTGTAAATACATGTAGTTCATCAAATGGTGTTTATCCTCCCTATTAATACATGTCGTCCTTGATTTATGGTGACAACTGAGCCCAAAATTTCTTTTGCTAAGGAAGTCAATTGTTAAATGAGTTTTGCTCCATATTACTTCCTTTCTTGCTACAGATGTTAAGTGAATCACTGCAGTTGTTAAGTTACTAGCATAGGTGTTAAGTGAATCTGGCTTCCCCACTGACTTTGCTTGTCAAAAGGTGATCACATGACCTCTTGCAACTATCATAAATATGGTATGTGCCAGTTACCAAGTGTCCAAATTTTAATCACATGACCACAGGGATGCTACAATGGTTGTAAGTGTGAAAAATGGTCAGAAACCAGTTTTTTCAGTTTTGTTGTAACTTTGAATGATTACTAAATGAATGGTTACTAAACGAGGACTACCTGTACCTCTGGAAGTAAAATCAAGATTTTTTTTAAATAAAAGCTGAATATTCATTATGTCATAAAGTCAAATTGAAAGCATGGATGTGCTGTCTTGCCCAATTCATCGTTCACCTTATATAACGCAGGAATTTTGCCAGTATTTTTAAAGACTGAAGAGGCCCTAAATACTCTTGAAAAGGTAACAAATAGTTTATAGGAGAAGACTTGTGACAGTCTATGATAGCCACAATTCATGGAAGTTTTTATTAAGTTGATTAGTCAGAAAAGATGCTACCAGATTCCTCCTGATTCTTTGTGGCTACAGTGCTTCTCAGTACCATCAGCCATCTTTCTAGTCAGACTACTCCATAAAATATCCTGCGTATTTCAGTTTCTGCCTTGTCCTTTGCCCACAGAGATAATGAACTAAATGTAGGGCAGAATCTGGATCATGAAGGCCACAAAAGTCTGCTCAATATTTGGCTGCAAGTATTTAAAAGAATAATGATTTATTTTAATCACAGTACATGTATCATATCTGACTAACCCTTACAACTTCCCTCTCCCAGCAAGATGAAGAATAAGCTGTCCTCTCTCAACTGCAATGCACGTTAAAGTTCAAGCATGCATCTTCCCTTCCCCTTTCCATCTTTCATGCAGATGGAACAAAGATCAGAGCTATATGGCTGTCCCCTTTAGCCTTTTCTTTATCCTATTTGAAGATGACCCCACCCTGATCTTTGAACAGAGGCCAAAACATAAATCCCTGGCATGCTCCCAACACTGGGTGAGTCTGTTAAAGTTTGGATTAAGCCCTGACTTTGAGAGGAATTTAGTTCAAATTTATTTTATTTTCATCCATAATCAGCATCAGGTAATATTTAAAACTGTGGGGCTACGAATGCGTCCAAAGATATATAGACGTTATCTGTCTGTCTATTTAGTCCTTAGAGGGGCTCGGTTAAAACCAAGAATGCTTTCTGAAAAAAAGAGAGGCATTTCCTGCCATGTTGGACATGGACAGCTTCTTGAAAATCCCAGTGTGCACTCAAACAACATAGCTGTGATTCTGCTGGAAGGCTGCATGTGTAGATGTCCAGCTGTCAGTAGACCACACAAAAATAATTTGGCAACGTAGACTGAGGCATTTTGCACCTTGCCACTAAAACTTTGATTTGTACGCATGGCAGGATTGCCTTCAGCAAACAGCAGCTATATCCTTTGATCAGGAAAAAATAAAGGAGAACAAAGTATGAAGCTTAAATGTCTCCCCAGTCCCTATCAGCCTGCTAACTAGGGCCCAAACACTATGGAAGTGTTACTTCTTCTCTCATAAAACACAGACAACCAATTCACTTGATGAATTCCAGTCAGATGTTTGTACAGTAGATATAAAGCAAGTGTTTCTCATTATTACATTGGGTCTGTCTTGAGCTAGCAATGGCTATTATTCTAGTTATGACTTTTTCTCTTAAAGCGTTTTTCACTCTCCTACCCTAAACTCGCCTCCTCCTCCTCCTCATTCTGAGAAGCAGCATTCATTCTTTTGACTCTGTGGTTGGAAGACATCTTTTTCATTATTTATACGTAACATTGCTAAGGAGCAACAGCATGCCAGCCTCAACTTGGGTGCGTGCAGTCAGAGAGGACCTGCCTGGGCAGGATGGATTCTCTATCCCATTCCAGCGGACTATTCACAACCCAGGAGGGCGGGGAGAAAGCAGTCATAGTAGCAGCTAAGTGGAAAAACTGGCTGAGCTGTGGAAGAGGAACGGGGAGGGGAAAATCCTACGCTGGAAAAAATTCTCACCTCTTCTTCTGGTCCCAAGGGCACGGAGGCAAATTAGACCAAGGAACATGGATCTTTAGTAGTTGCCCAGGAACTTCCAAGAGTTGTAAGTTAGCCTCTAGAGGGAGGCAATGCTGTAAAACAATCTAAAAGGAAGCACCTTGGGAAGTTGCACTATGGGTGTATCATCTATACATCTCTTCAGTGCATGAGAATATGATCATTAGAGCAACTACTGTATATCATATAAAACTTTTCTAGTCTAGCATTTTGACCATGCAGTGGTCCTATGCGCTCACCAACAAAGAGTCTCTTTCTGCTCCCATTTCCCATGGCTCAGAGGCACACTTTCTTTGATTTTACCAAGAATAGGGGGCCATCCTGGTGGCACACTGGTTAGAATGCAGTATTGCAGGCTAACTTGGCCCATAGCCAGGAGTTCAATCCTGACTGGCTCAAGTATGATTCAGCCTTCCATCCTTTTGAGGTTGGTAAAATGAGACCCAGACTGTTGGCAGCTACACGCTGACACACTGTAAACCACTCAGAGCGTGCTGTAAAGCCATGGTTCCCGACCTTTGTGGCTTGGTGGCCCAAGGGGGAGGAGAACTGGGCTGTGTGAGCGGTGGGCTTGTGCAAGTTGAGCTGCATGCACACATGTGAGCCCTGGCCCCCTGCTCGTGCAGCTTGATTGTGAATAGGCCATGTCTTGGGGGTTGAGGACCCCTGCTGTGAAGCACTATGGAGTGGTATAATAGGTCTAAGTGCTATTGCTATTGCTATCCTGGCTAGTAAAGATTGGAAATTTTATTCTCTAGAATTTTGTTTAAGTTTCTTTTATGGGCATTGCTACATCAGGTGAAATTCCATAAATTCTTGTGTGCTTTAGAGGTACTTTCTTTCATCTGCCTTCAATGCAACACAATTCACCTTTACATGATGATCCTAGTTTTAGTATTGTAACACAGACACATGCTTTTTCATCAGACTAGTTTCCTTCCTTCTTTCTGGCATGTCCTCCTTATTTGCTTTTTTCAAATATATGTTCCAAAGCCCTTCAGTAATCTTTTTTTTCATAGGGTACTCTTTTTTCCATCTTTCCCATTTGCAGATTTGAAATTACATTATTGGAATGTTTGAATAGGAATATTTTTCTACCACCAAAAAGGAACTCCCTGAGACTAAACCAAGCAACCTGTCTCTCCAGTCCAGTGGCTGTCCAGAGTCCCAAGTTTTTTTTTAATACACCTGTCTTGTAAAGGTGATGAAAGCAAGGGAGGAGCAGAAACTACTTTAAATTACATTTCAGAAGTGTTGTTCTGAATTTTAATATTTATTAGCAAAGCAGTACAGGAAGTCCTCGACTTACGACTACAAGTGAGCCCAATGTTTCTCTTGCTAAATGAGACAGCTATTAAGTGACCTTTCTTGTCACAGTTGTTAAGTGAATGACTGCAGTTGTTAAGTTAGGAACACATTTGTTAAGTTAATCTGGCTTCCCCAGTGACTTTGCTTGTCAGAAGATCGCAAAAGGTGATCACATGATCCTGGGACACTGCAACAGTCATAAATATGAATCAGTTGCCCAGCGTCTGAATTTTGATCACAGGACCACAGGGATGCTGCAATGGTCATAAGTGTGAAAAACTTTTTTCAGTGCCGTTGTAACTTCAAACAGTCACTAAATGAATTGTACCCCAGTCATGTTATGAGTAACTTCCCACATCTTCTATTTGTAAAATGACGTATTTTCCAACCTAGAAATTGGAAAATCCTCCAAATCCACCCCAGGGTTGCCCCCTTGGGTACTTACCCACACATCTTCCTTTGACCTCTTCAAAACCAATGACGCATGTGCACCTGCCCACTGGCACCAACCATTCCCCATTGGGACTGCAGTGCATCTTGGGTGAAACACCCGCCTCCTCTGTTGCATTCTTCAGACAGACGCCAGACACTACTGTTAGACCCTCAGGACCTGCAAGCGTCTCTGGAAAATGGGCCAATCCACTAATGGTATCTGAACAGGTCTTGTAATAAACTCTCACTGAAACCAAGGCCACACACGCTCCTGAGTTCTGGAAAGCCAGATAAAAACCACGCTGCTGTAGCTTCCCAATGGAGCATACTTCCGTGTTCAACTTCAGTGAGCCGACCTCAACATCTCGAGCTGTGAAAATGTTGTCACCTGCTACAGTGTTGATCTGGAAAGTAAAAGGATTTAAGTGAGTTGAGCCACTTGTTTAAACCAAACACAATTCCTTTCTGAAACATAGTGGTTCTGTCATAAGTAAATTAAGTATATTTGAATCCTCACCAATATTCAGAACTCCCTGCATATTTTAAGCATGTGAGGAGAGGAGTTTAATTTAGCTTTGTCTCTAAAATGCAGGTTATTTTTTAAATATTTTCCATTTTTTAAAAAATATTCAGCAGTAAAAGAGACATTCAAAAACCGCTAAATCAACATTTTCTTAGCTATTTGGAAAACAAAGAATTTGGCATAACAGATCCATCATGATAGCCTAGGCTGAGCTAGGGTATAAAACCAAGTATATTGTATTCAACAATAAAGCTCTGGCTAATACAAAAATGTAAAATTAATCCCTTAAGACTACAGCATGTTAAAAGGTTGCACAACAGTACTGAAACAGAATTAGTCACTTGACACAGAGAGCAGACATAATAAGAGAAAGCTCAGAACCAATTTAGGTTACATATAATCCAAGCAGTTTGCATTAGTTATAGGAACTCTTTCTTGCAATACTAAAAGATACTAAACTGATCTGAAAAATATACATCAGAGAATAAAATGGTTTGAACTGAATTAAAGAGACCAATGTAGAATACCATTAATAAGCGGAGAATAGATATGGGCTACACGATACTGTGTCGTGTGAAGAAATCGAGAAAGGACATAAAAGAAAACTGCTTGTCAGCCCTCGGCTGGCAGGTTCTGACAAGTACTTTTATTTAAATGATGGAAAGATTTAGAAGAAAATACCAATGGGATATCTCCAGAGGAGTTACTTGACCATACTTGTTTTGCCTGGGCTTTATTGGTCAAAATCCAGAGGCCATGATGCCCAGCTTTTACCTGCAACAAGGGCTAGAATCCAGATGTACCTCAAGAACGAGCGTTCGGGAAAACACTGGTTATGAACATAGGCACTCCCTTTCGAGAAGCTGACTAATAGCCCTTGAGAATGCGTAATGTTTAATCCCATGAAAACAAGTAAAATTAAACATAGGGCTACTGTTTTGACAGGGGGTTTGTCTGGGCAGGAGCCTAATGCTCTGACAATATACTAATACCCATTAGCCGGTCAGAGGGTGTGAGCAAACTCATTTCTGAAAAGCTGATGATGAAGAATAGAAAAGTGAAAGGCAGCTGTGGGAGCTCTTGCANGAAACACAGCTTGTAATATTTGGTTTTAATTCGGCTTTTATCGGGGTTTATTTTCTGTATTTTTGTATTTTTGTATTTTGTAATTTTTTTGTATTTTGTGTATATTATTTGTTTTTAATATGCTGTGAACCGCCCTGAGTCCTATGGGAGAAGGGCGGTATACAAATTAAAATAATAAATAAATAAATAAATAAATAAGTAAGCAAAAGTGCAGGGAGGTTCTAGTACTTTTCCCATCTGAAAGTAATTCAATATTCAACCCCATATCTAGTGATGCTTTTGAGATGTTACTGTTCCTTTAGGTGCGGGAGTTAATAATAACAAGGTAATAACAATATCAATAGCTACTTGAAAGTGGCTCCTACTGATATTTCTGAGCCACGCTTTCAAAAGTCAAGACAAAAAAAATATATGAATTATTGATTCCACTTACTTGAATTAAAATTAAATGCTGCTAAGATGATTGTTATTTATTTGTGTATTAAACTTATACACTGCCCATCTTGCCTAGAGGTGATTCTAGGCATCTGACAACCCATAAAAACAACAAGATAAAACATTAAACTAATAAATATTAACATTCAGATTGACTTAAAAATGAACAAAGATGGCAGGGAAAGAGAATAAATGATCATTCTCCACTCAGAATGCCTGCCCCATTAAAACATAAAATTTAAGAGCTGGGTTTTATAGGCCCTGGGGTGGGCTGTGGCCTCAGGTTGTGTATCTAATTCATTATAATAATGAAAACATTAATTCAATGAAACCAAAATTCATTGCTCCAATGATTCAGAAGGTTGCACAACATGTTCAATGGGGCGTAAGAGGGAGAACTTCTGAGTAAGTTTCTACTCTGAATTAGTACATTATTTTGAAACATTAAATTAAAACGCTAAACAATTCTATGAAAAGCTGCTGCCAAATTTGGATTCCTGCATGCTCTGTTCAGTTCGACACTCTGCCAGTCATATGTGCAGTAGAGTGACCCCCTCTTCATTTACAGCTAATCATATTATACACAAATACAACGATCCAAGAACTATTTTTAAAAGACTGAACATAATGCCAAGGGTCACTCAAATGACATCATATGCAAACATGCAGAGGGCAAAATATTAAAATTGTTTTAAAATGGATATGGTTACTGTATGGCAGAGATAAGACAGAAGGGATAAATCTCTCTGCTTCTAAGGCAGAGAGAAATGATCATGTGAATATTTTTAAATAACTGCTTTCATCTCTCTTTGGATGGTGTTTGAATGGGTCAGTGGAGATGGAAGGTGATCCCAGGTCTCAACTACCACATCTGAAATCTGAAAGAGTCCCACCAAGTTGATCTTCATAGAATTTCCTCAGAGTAAGAAATACTAAAGAATCAGTGATCACAATTACATAGAGAGAAATCCTTGCATGTATTTTTTTTATGCCTGAGAGATCTTATTCTTCATGAAGGGATGTAAATTGTATACATATAAGTCCATTCTCCTCTCAATACATATTCAGGTGAATATCACCATACCAGCCCAAGCTTTGATTCTCAGAATATGAAGCAACATCAAGATTCCACCCTCTAGACAGAGCAGTGTTTCTCAATCCTGTCAACTTCAAGATGGGTGGACTGCAAAACCCACAATTCTCCATGTTGGCTAGGGAATTCTGGGAGTTGAAGTCCACCCATCTGAAAGTTGTCAAGATTGGTAATAAATCTGCACTAGAGAGCAGGAAATTGAGTTATCTTTCCTTTTTCCTTCCATGCAACCTAATATTTCTCAACCATTTTTTCATTATACCACCCCCAATCAAAAGGAGGCTTTTGGGATAGTTTTTCCTTAATCAATCCCCTGAAATTTTAATATTACATATATATTGCATATCAGTACATATGTGTGTAACATATCAAACTATTTTAAATTAAGGGTTAAGAATGACTAATTTTTTAAGCTAAAAGTTCAATTAAAAATTAAAAAGCAATTAAATTTAATTTGACTTTCTAATATTTGTTGAGTTACTTTAAATATAATTTATTTATATAAATTGTAATGTATCAAACTACAGAAGCAAATTAGCAATTTATACAAATACATATAGATATAAGCATTTTAAATTATTCAAAAGTTTTACTTTTCAAGCAAAAATAAAACAACAGAAAAAAAATTGAATTCTTAAAAATTATTTTTAGCGAATTTAATTTTTAACTTAACTACTTTACAATGGAAAGTTATCTATCCAAGAATGATTCTGTGAGTTTGCTGAATCTGATTTTTTTTTTCATTAAAAGTTCTGTGTTTAGTGTGATGCTAGTAAGTTTAATGCTAATTTTCCCCCTGACAATATATCAGTTTTTTTCTTTCCTTTGTTAATATTTTATTTACTAAACTAAAACTACTTTCCATCATATAAGATGTTGAAAAACAAACAGCATCCATAAGGCAGTCAATGGTAGCCAATAGAAACATACAGGCCATCTCTTGCAATATGATTTTGAGCAGTGGTGGGATTCAAATATGAGAACAACCGGTTCTCTGTGTGGATGCCGCTTCTGGAAGTCCATTCTGGGCCTGGGCAACAACAAATTAGCTACCAGTTCTGCCGAAGTGGTGCGAACTGCTGAATCCCACCACTGAGTTTGAGACTGAGCAATCAATTGAAAGGAAGTCCTCTAATTACAGCCATTTATTTGCCATAGTAATGGTTGCTAAACAAGGCAGTCAGTAAGTAAAGACTCCTTGTACTGAATATAACTTTTAGAGCAGAACACTTTTATTCTTTATCTACAAAGATAGATCGATTAGAATTACCTCATGATACTATTTTATAAAAGATATTTTTGGCTTTGTAAAATCTGTGAAAATCTTCGACCATGGCAAAATTACAGGCCACCATCCAAATGCATAGCATTCAGCTTCTAAACCAAGTTATTGTTCATGTCAATTATATTCTTCCTGATTGAAAATTATCTGCATCAAATGTCTGAAGAACAAACTAGTGCATGCATCTATGATTGCAAACAAGTTGTTACAAGTTTCTGATCATTCTGCCATTTTTTTAAATTTCTGAATACTTTTGTATTCTGAATGAATATAAGAAATCTGGCTAATCTCCAAGCCAATCTGAAATTGAGGCGTTTCATCAGTGATGAGGAACTGAAAAACTTTGCTAAGGATCACATATATTGTACTTAAAAAATTGAACAGCTTCATATGTATAACTTTGGGTATATGCAGGGGAATTGGTTTATTCCCTTCTCACTCTTATGGATGATGTGTGTCTTTTTCAGTCTCAGGGTCTCTACCGGAGGCTGGGAGTTTGAGGGTTCAGCACAGGATCTTAGCTGTTCCCAGTCGCTCCTTGGACCAGTTGGAGCCACTCTCCCAGCTTAGGTGTCACAGCTCCAAGTGCTCCTACCATCATTGGGACCACTTTGGCCTTGACTTTCTACATCCTCTCCAGTTCCTCATTCAGGCCCTGACATTTTCTTTCACCTCTTTCCTTCTTAAGCCTGGTTGTTACCAATGTAGACATGTATTGCATTCGCCTTGTTTGTGCTAGCCTTATTTCTTCTTCCCCTGTGTTGACATTCTGGACCCTTCTTCTCCTGCTCATGAAATTGGACACAGAAGATACTATATAAAAGAATAACTACCATCTCATAAATCTTTCTGCAGTACTTGCCCTTCAATGGGGTCTTCCTGGGCTCACAGGTCCTGCTTAATGAGCAGGAAAGCCTTTGCATAATTATATGTGCCCTTTCCTAGAGTGGAAAGCTCTTCAGACAGTCATTCACTTCTGGTCTCTTTGTGGCTTGACTATTGTAATGTGTGCTGTACTTGAGTCTGCCCTTGAAGACAACTTGGAAACTTCACTTGTTCCAGAACGCAGCTGCACAGGCAATGATGGGCATGCCTCAGTATGCCCATGTAACATCCCTGCTTCACAAACTGCACTGGTTGCCAGTTTGCTTCTGGATGCAATTGAAGGTGCTGGTTGTTATCTATAAAGCCCTACATGGCATAGGGCCTAATCACCTGAGGGACCACCTGTTTCTCATAGTATCTGGCTGATTTGATCCAATGAGTTGGCATGCTGCAGATTAGGATGCTGTCTTTTGGAAGACTGGAATCACGTTTTCTTTGTTACCATACCTGCCCTCTGAAATAAAAGTCACCCTGAGATCTGGTGGTTTCCACCCTTCTGTGTGTCACAGGGCCTTGAACACCTGGCTATTCACCCAGGCTTTTGGCAAGGGTTATGGTCAGAAGCCCTTTCTGATTAGTATCTGGATGTTTTTCACTGTTCTCTGTTTTTGCCATCTTTTTCCTCCTTTATCTTTACTGTTAACATGGATTATCTTTGTAAACTGTCCCTCGTCCCTGGGAGTCAGGCAGCGTACACCTTAAATTAATAAGCAGACAAACAAAGCTTACTTTAGTGAAGAGGAGACGGCGGAACTGGATGCCCACATCTTGCTCTGATTCCATGTAGTAGAGGTTGAATGTCTCCTTGCAGCTCACCATTTCTCCTCTGAAACTCTTGCAGTCTCGAATGGTGAATTTCAGCTCCACAAAGATGCGAGAGGAGACCGCCCCTCGGAAGATCCAGTTTGTGCGGAGCCAGTGGTCAGTGTCTCCTTCAGAGAGGACGCTGCAGTCCTGGTACATATATACAGGAGTACCATTGATCATCTGCTGCCCCTCACTCCACTGCGTATGAAAATGAGAGAAGATTGAAGACATTGAACTGAGTTCTCGACAGGTTATTATCAAAGACGCATTGCAATGTTGTTGTTGGGGTGATAATGGAAATAATAATAATAAAACCTATCCCAGCTCCTTGGGAGGGATTCAACAGGGGGATAAAAATGCCAAATCCAGTCTAAACATCTGGCTCTACTGTGTGATCAATCTTAATAATAAATTGGTATCCCATCCTTTGCCCACAGGGCAGATGGATAGGTGGATAGTCGTAGATGTTTTTAAAAGACAAATATGCATATGCTGCCACTCATGAGAAAAAAATTCTTCCAGTGTTTGTTTTCACCTGTATGTTATCTGGATCCGCCTACCTTCTCTTGCTTTCTTTTTCTCTGTCTCATCAAAACTTAGCTAAGGCTGTAAATCTGGTTGTCACATGCTTTTTTGCGCTCATGTTCATATTTTTTTTATTTCAATGACACATTACGCAGCAGATCAGATTTCTCTTTTGTTTGCTTTTCTTCAAAGCAGCTGCAATAAAGGGCACCTATCTGTTTGATCAGCAAATGACTCTTGGGTGGGCCTGTTCAACCTTGTGTGCCATTTTCTTGACCTAAAATGCCCTGCTGAAGTGACTGCCACAGGGACGTGGTTATTTCAACGTGCCATGTACAGTACACACTGTGCTTTTGCTCCTCCCTATCTCATGAAGGACCAATTCTGTCTCCAATCTTCGCAGAGGCACCACTAAAAGAAATTTCCAGTACTTAATGCTATCATTTATTCAATTTATATTCTATTTTCATTTGGAGCTCAGGGTGGCATATAGAGGGCTCTCTTCTCCCTCTTTCCCCCACAAGAACCCTGTCAAATAAATTAGGCTCAGAGACAGCGTCTGGTTGAGGTCCCCTCATGAATTTCCATTGCTGAAGGTAGACTAGATCTCAGGCCCCGTTTGTCATTCAAATCCACTACATCGCTCTGGCCCTCAAAGGGCCACCTGACAATTTAATAGGGCTGAAGTTAATCTGAATCACTTCTCAAAAGTTAATTGCAAAACACGAAGGAGCATCCATCCATTGCAAACACTTTTCCAGTGCATGCCTACTCAAAAGTTAGCAAGGCCAGAATAAATTGTTACCCAGTCTCTCAGTAAACCCCACTCCTTATTAGCACTGATGATATTACCTAGTTTGGTAACATCATCAGTCTGCAAGAAAACAACCAAGCTCAGATAGCAACCAAGAACCTCTCAAATTGTTATCTGCACTGTGCAATTAGATACAAGCTTATTTAGATGGCAGTCCAAATGAGTTTTTAGTGAGGCTTATTCCCAGGGATTCCAGAGGATAATCACTTTGCAGCCTTCTTCAGTATAATTAAACAATACATAAAGAGAATTTGACAGCACAGATTGTTTCTGTAAGTTTGCAGCAGTTTCTGAACAAAATTCCTTCACCTTCACCTCTCCCTCCTCACCTTCTGAACAATGGTGCTGCATGAGATAGGAGAAGGAAAAACATACTTGTAATTTTTATCTCATGCTGTAGGCTCTAGAATTTTTTTCCCCAAAGAAAGCTAAACTCATTGAAAAATTTATTTACAGTATTTTGCTCCTAGACGCAGCTTAAGTGAATTCCTGCAGTCTTGGATAGGCAAGGAATGGCTAAGTTTTAGAAGAGAGACAGAAGCAATGCTTTCCTTTGGGGACCAGGTTTGCTCATTGGGTTTGCTCATACAAATTTGTCCGAATAAGAGCAATGATCTGGGGCTGAAATAGTGTCTCAAAATAAAATGTTATAATTATTCAACTTTTAATGGATCTCCAGACAGACTACAAATCCTACTGTTCATCTCTCCTTCTTCAGGTCTCTTCTTTTTTTATTTCTCTAATGCCTTTCTGCAATGCAGGAACTCTATATTTTTGTCTTTCAGGATCCTGCTTAAACTGATTTTTGCTGGTTCTCCAGCCATGATGGCAAGTCCGAGTTACATAAAATGAAGTGATAGCTACAACTGCAGCCAAGCGTTCCCTCAGTGTATACAGTGCTTTTAATCTGAGGACATTGATGCACATATATATGTATGCACACATGTCTACCTTTAACAGCTCTTCTATAGACTCAGATATAACATTGATGTTTGGAAGGAAATTCCATAGACATCTCTGTTCATAAAGTAAAAAGTCCATAAAGGGTTTCCAGTCTTCTATAAAAGTAGTTCCCCCCCCTCCCTAATCAGACAAGTCAATTTAGCCCTGTATTGAGGTTACACCACTTTACATGACACTCTGTAGTCTTTATATAAATGCATGTCAGGGAAAAATAGGCTTAAACCTTGCTTTCTAGCATATCCAGTTTTTATGGAGACCATTGTTTTATTGTATTATTGTGAGCTCCTTGTAGATTCAGATTTGAATTATATCTTTAGTAAGCTCTGAAACGCAGTTGGAAGGTATGATCATAAGAGGAAAAATATTATGTGGGACATTTATCAACACAGGAATTTTGAAGAATTATTTTATGGATAGCATCAAAGAAAATTATTTCATCTGAAGTGCTTCTGTACAACCTGGAAATATGACCCTGGGACCATCTACAGGAGCAAAATCTTTTTTCCCTATACCTCACATGCTAATTTGGGCAGGCTGCAAAAGTGATTTGAAAGCATTGCTTTGGACCTGGGAAGAGTGTGATTGCTCACTGCTGCTCATTAAAGCAGGCCATCTTTTAACAGGCATTTCCATGAGCCTGAAAAAGAAATGCTGCTGCTTTCATGAGAAGCCCAAAGTCTGTCTTCCAAATCTGTTTCAAAGGGAGAATAGCCATAGTCTATATGATCTGACAATTTGAGCTAAACTCTTGTGAATAGCATACAAAATAATATATCTTCCCCTTCTGATATACAGGATTGCTAGTCATCCAGCCTGCCCTGAGGGAATTAATAAGCTCAAAATAACCAGTTTTCCCTTAACCCAGTCAATCATAAGTTCCTGAACAAAGTTCAGAAAACATAAGTTCATATCAGGATATGCAAAAGAGTATGTGTTATGTCAGTGTGTCTGCAAATGTGTGGATATTACAGTATGTACGGTATATGAGTGAGACGCAGCAAAAAGAAAATAATCTTTAAATATTAAATATACAATGTACAAATACAAACAATATGCAATATACTATTAAATATACAAAGCAGTTTGCTAGCGGCCTTTGCCCTGTGGAGACCAATAGCATTGTTGAATAAATAAAACAAAGCAAATAAATACACACACAAACAATTGTCTTTATCTTATTACTTGTCAGTGTATCTGGGTATCAAAGGAACATACTGATTAGTACTTAAAGTACTATTAAATCAATGGATTAAGGTTAATTTAGTACTGTAATTCTGTCTTGGGAAGGGGTGGCACAGACTGGTTGTTATTGCTAATGGCAGCCGCCCATGTGGGAGAAAAATGTTCCTTAAATGCCATTGTAGGAGGAAAAGGCACTGTAATAATATCACAACAGATTTATTTCCTGGGTACTAACTTATGAAAATTGGCTTCCATTAGAGACAAACAAGAATGTTTTTTTTAAAAATTCAAATTAGAATTTCTAGGCCATTATCCTTGACAGAATGAGGAAATAGGATTCTGGGGCTTATTGACATTGTAAAATTATATTGGATGTTATAAAACAATCATGGTATCTTCAAGGCATCTTTTTCGGATAGGTAAAGATACTTCTGTTAAATACCACTGGATACTCTCAAATAAATAAAACAGAAATATATGTCTGCTATGTATTCTTTGTAATAATACCTCAACACTCTTTGGAAGACTCCCCTTTGACATAGATTTTTTTTCCCTCAGAATGTTCCTCCCTTTCCCGCCCTCATGGGTATATTGCCCATCAGAAAGTTTGTAATTTTGACTTGGGTTCAAATATTTTTTTAAAAAAAATTACAACTTTTTTTTTAATAAAAAACCAGGTAGTTTTAAAAGGTCATCTACATGCAGGGACAGAAATCACTTTATTCTGCTCAGTGTGTGTCTGTGTGTGCATGCACTGTGGTGCTACTTGCTATGAAAAATAAGAAATAAATTGTGCGGATTGGCCACAGCTAGTTTCAGGCATTACAACCTGTGGCTTTTCTTCTTCATTGACCCTCAAATGTGTCTTTGAGAGAGAGAGATGCTGTATTCTCTGGAGGACCCAAAAACAAATTTTATGTTTCATAGTTAATTGTTTCTGTTTCTGCTTCATGGCTTGTTCTTTTTAACTGTTTTAATTTGGCTTAAATGGCTTTATTGTTACTGTTTGCTTATTTACTTGTGTGTGTTTTGCTTTATTCTTATTTTTTCACTGAGTGAGCCACCCAGTATCACAAATGTGAACTGAGAGGCTATATACCATAAATGGAACAAATAAATATGTAAATACAGTGATAATCAATATGGTTTCAGGTCAAGGGAAGAGGTTTTGATTGGCGACATAACAAATACAACAGCAGGAAGATTTGTTATTCCTCTGAATCCCAAACTCTTGGCTAAACTTTATCCTAGAGAAAGACATTTCACCCTTTCCTAGCTTAGGGAAATACCATCAGATTGGTTAATGCCAGGATGCCCAACAAGGTAGGGACAGTAATCTGGCAACTGAGCACACCTTTTCCATGTAGATTGCGTCAGATTAAATTCCTGACATTTCCAGGTAGAATATTTTAGCAAGGAGGCAGGTAAATATTTTTGCTAGACGTCCTGCATTTACAAAGTGCAAGGTTAAGTAAGCAATGTTTGTAGAAAAAAAAATGTAAAGTCGAATTTATTTAAAGTACTCTTTATTATTTAATACCAATCAGCAGAATCTATTCAAAGGCCATAGAACAAGAAAATAAAAATTATGTCAAAAGTACCGGGAAAGTAATATGTATTTTCTGGGAATTGAAATACAACAGACATTGGGTAGGTACTAAATAGCATAATTCCACAAAGAAAGTGAAACATGTAGAGAGGTGGGAATTTGATTGTGTGTCTGCATCTATCAACTTGATGTTTTGACCCTCACCCCCCGCCCATCCAAAGCCCTTGGTCTGGTAGTGACTGGTCTTAAATTATGGCAAAGGGGCACCCACATAAACTTCAAACACAGCATTCTAAATTGTAATTGGAACACCCTTACAAACACATTTATCTATTATTTTTTATACTTATATCCTGCCTTTAATTAATGAATTCAAGATACTTTAGATAGAGGTCCTTCCTGCTATCCTGCCCACCTTCCTCCCTTTTCCCCACCAGCAACAACTCTGTGGTGTAGTTTATGCTGAGCAGAGAGTGAATGTGTAATGGGAAGAGGGAATAACCTTGAGGAACAGAAGACAAGAGTTGGAACCAAGACAGCAGTGAGATCAAAGAAATCTGAGTTTGGGGCTGAAATGTAACATGAGAAAGTGTTTTAGACATGACCCTCCATAAGTTTCATTAAGATAAAGGGAGGAGGTGCATTCAGATTTAAAAGATTCTGTTATTGTAACCTTATAATAACAGTAGAATTAGCTTGCATGTCTTTGATTTCCAAGTTTGGTCTCCTTTAAATGACTGACAGGGTGGCTCAAAGTCACCCAAAGAGTATCTGTGGTTCATGGTGGTCTTGAATCTGTGCATTGCTGGTGCCAATTCAACTCTTTATTGATATCCCCTCTTATCTATTTAATATATGATCATATTATAATGTCACATGCTATACTGTTTCTGAACAAAAACAGCCCTACATGGCAAGCTAAACTGGCGATTAAGAGTGAATAAGAATAACTGAGGTCAAGTTATTTCAGCTGGTATGTGGGCATATGCTGCTAAAAAAAACATCCTGTGCTCTGAAATCTGTCTCAGAGCTATTGATAAATACGGATCAAGAGCAACTCTAATTGTGCTCCTTCACAGGGCGGGCTGTATGGTCTACTACAAGATGAGCACAATTTCCTTGGGCAGCATTATCTATTTGAAATGTCCAAATCTTCCAGACAAAAAAAATATTGATTTGAATTTAGCAAATTTGAATTTGAATTTTTGGGCATGCACGCTTATAATGACCCACACCCCCACAATTATAACAAACCACTGATCTCATTGAATTGTTATCCCAGACGGGCGGTCCCATCCTCCCATCAATTATTCCAACCTGACCTCCATTCAGGGGTGGGCCACTTACTGCTGACCAGGAGGCTATCATCTTGGTTAACTCCTGTATCTGGGTTTGCATCGCGGNCCAACTCCTGTATGGGCATATACGCCAAATACTTATCATAAAAATCCCTATATAATAATGTCACCTGCGCACCTGAATCCAAAAGAGCCTTCGTATAAATACCTTCCACCTGCACCGACACCACCGGGGAGGGACCCACCAACTGTTGAGGAACCATGGCTTTAGCCTTCCTCCCTTCAAGGGGACGAGGATTTCTTATTGGGGGGAATATCCCCATTGTTCTCATATTTGCCGAGGGTTCCCTAAAGAACCCTCTCTCATTGGGGCTGACTGATATCTCCGGGCACCCAGCTAGCTCCTTCACCGGGGCCCTTGACAGTTTCCCGAATGCACTGGGTTCCCTGATCTTCTATGCAACTTTGGGCATGCACGCTTATAATGACCCCCACCCCCACAATTATAACAAACCACTGATCTCATTGAATTGTTATCCCAGGCAGGCGGTCCCATTCTTCTATCAATTATTCCAACCTGACCTCCATTCAGGGGTGGGCCACGTGCTGCTGACCAGGAGGCCATCATCTTGGTTAACTCCTGTATCTGGGTTTGCATCGCGGTTATCCGATCATCCTCCTCCCTCACTCCTGAGCCTACGGGCTGTCCTACCGGCAATTCAGCTGTCGCCTCCTTAGCCTCCTCCACAACCTCAGTAGCCCGTACTCTCCTCATAAGCTCATGATATCCCCAGACATTCCCTCTAGCTTCGACCTTTATTTGACTCCAAGCCGGGTCCAAAGTCAAAGCACCCTGGGAAAGTTGTTCTATCCTGGCCTGTTCTACCCCAGCTGGGTCCAGTCCCCCCTTTTCTACCACCTGATATAATAATCTATTCAGGCGCCTTATATATTCCGACAACTTCTCACCCCTCTTCTGATACATATGTTCTAACCGGAACAGTAAACTAGATACCGTCTCAACTGACCCAAACTCATCCTGCAACAAGGAGAGGTAGTCACGCACAGTAAACTGTCCCCGACCCAATGTTAGACTCCTAATGGCCTCCGCAGCAGGGCCCTTTAAACTCTCTCTAACTCGTTGTTTTTTCTGGGAGTCCGGTATATCCCACTCCTCAACTGCTTGTATTGCCTGCTCCATCCAAGCTTCGTATTCCTCTTCTCCTTCTGGTACTGGTTGTATCCCCGAAAAAGTACGTAACTTCCTATATCCGGCTCCTATGCAGTAACCCCCAGTCAGATTTTGGACAGAAACCAAACTTCCCCCCACTTGGGCAGCCCCTACTTCCGGTACACCTATAGGTGGGTAAACACACTTCTCTTTCTTCTGACCCAGTGGTTGTGTCGAAGGCATGCCCCATACAGTAGGGAAAATCACCCCCACTCTGGCATCTTCTGTCAGCTGTAAACTTTGAACCTGAAAGCACTCTGGGACACTCTTTTTCCATTCCAGCAATACATAAAAATGGGGGAAATCCTTATCTACCCTCATATCTATCACATACAC
>NW_015387058.1:35132-48863 GCF_001527695.2 Protobothrops mucrosquamatus | reverse complement strand
CATTGCATAAAAGTTTTGTAAAATAACTCTTTTTATGCTTTTCTACCTTAAATTAATCTAAACATTTAATGTTACAAATGTAAATTTAATTTATATTAATTCACACATACACACCGTCCATCTACTCTTGGTCCGGCCCCCGGGTCCAATATATGAACCCATTGCGGCCCTCGAGTCAAAAAGTTTGCCCACCCCTGGACTAGTATGTACCTAGCTTCTCCTAGAGAGGGTACCATAGGACCAATTAAATCAGCGTGCACTAACTGCAAACCTCTGTTTGCCTTGAGCTTTTCTTACTTGTAGGATATACTTTGGACTTTGACTCCTTACAAATAGTGCAATCTAAATATGTGTTGCATTGCTTAATGTGTAGTTCTTCCACTAGGTCTGACATCCTTTGCAGCACTCTAAAACTTGCATGACCTAATCTCCTGTGTAATAAATGTATGCAATTATCATGCATGGTGTCAAGCCCCGTGGGCTCGGCATATACTGGTGGGAGGGAAAGCCATGCAGCCAGCCGCCGAGACCACGGCCAAATGCCAACACTTGCTGCCGGTCGACAGGATCTCCGCTGAACACTGCCAGACGCAACAGCCAGTCGCCGAGACAGCAGCCAAATGCGGAATGCCGATGGGAGCAAATCACTCCCAGCACTGACTTAATCGTTGTACAGATTAAAAACTGTTGGTCACCTTGTTCCTGCATTCATGGACTCATTTCCACAGACGACGAAGGACATCTGACAAATGGAAGTGGTTGTTCCTTCCTGCTGCTTTCCTAATACATATAAATTATCCAGCTTGTGCACAAATCCTTCTTTCCTTATGGTGTATTGACCTTTGCAAACAGTACTTCATATTATTATCCAAGCTCGAAATATTGAGTAAATTATGGTCTAACTCTGGTATATATAATACATTATCCAATGTTTCTCCAATACCAGGTACATAAACTTGATCTTCCCCTTTAACAGCAGACTGTTGTCCATTAGCCAAGCTAACAAATGTTTGCTTAGCTGGTCTTAGGTTTGAAAACATTTCTGGGTCATTTGCAATATGCTGACTTGACCCACTGTCCAACAGCCAAGCATTTTTTTCAGTTAATGTTGCTACCAGGGAAAATGTTGGTTGTGTAACTTTACAACTGTCAAACCTTCAAACGATTCTGGCTGCAGCCATCTTCACTACGTTTTGGGGTTGCCACAGCAATGGGAGGGGGAGATGCTTTCTTCTGGTTTAGTCATAACAATAATTTTCCTGTGGGAACCAAGGTCAAGCTACCTAAGTTTTGACGGGCTGGAGCTTCTGTTAGAAAGCCTGCCAGAGTAGTTAATTGGGGATTGTGATTTATGACATATTACAGGGGTGGGAAGTTCAACTTGTTATCATGTAACCTTGGGGGAGGGGAACTTTCAGTCTTGGTTTCACCTTTGTTCGTGCTGATACTATGTAGCCATTAGAAGTGTTCTTTGAGGAAAGCAATTGACTCAGAGCTCTTATTCCTACTGGTCTCATGTATCAGAACCATGACAATGACCTTGTTTCACTGCTCCTCTGTTTCTTCTCTCAGGGCAGCATCTCTGGAGATGCTCTGTAGAACCACACGTGAAGCAGTGTTTCACCATGCAAATGTTCTCAGCTGATCTACTTTCATCTTTGGACATTGTAGTTTTAGGCCTGGTCTGTGCGTTGTTACCCCCTCTCTGCTGCCTTTCCAGCCATTTCTGTTCCTCCTACAGCAACCGGCCAATCAAATAACTCATGGTTAAGTCCCTCTCTTGCATGGACTCTAAACTGGTCACTAGGATGTCCCATGAAGTGTCCAATGAACTGAGTACCACATACATCTTGTGTGCCTCAGTAAAAATCATTCCTCTTTCTTCTAATTCTAGGAATGTCTTTCTCATGGACTGCAAATGAGTAGACATGCTCTCTCCCGGTTTCAGCTGGGTCTTATATAGCTTTCTTGTCAGCATTACTTTGCTGCTCACAGTCTCTCTCACGTACACACTGTGCAAAGCTTCCCAGCACTTTTTAACAGACTGGAGACCCCTCATGTGTATCATCTGGCTATCTTCCAAACTCAGGATTATGCTGGCCAATGCTTTCTCGTTCTTTCTCCAGTCCCCATCATCTAGGGCTGCAGGTTGATCAGCAGCTATCATCCACAACTCCTCCCTTCACAGATACATCTTCATTTTCAGACACCGGGAGAGGTAGTTTGTCTCATTCAGACCAGATACTACAAAACCTCCTCCCATTATGCTGACAGAGTCCATGTTGCCTGCTGCCACCACAAACCACAACTACAAGCCTTAACTCCTCTGGCTCTGGGTCAAGCTCTAACTGGGTTTCTCCTCTCTCTGGGCCATAACCTGCCAGAGCATGCATAGTCTTATTGCATGAGATAACCCAGGAGTAAACACAGTAAACAGTGGTAAATGATAGTTTATCTTACACCAGGGGTTTCAAACTCAATTTCATTGAGGGCCGCACCAGCATTGCGGTTGTCCTCGGGGGGGTAGGTATGGCCAGGGTGGGCACAGCCTACTGGGTGGATGTGGCCAGAATGGGTGTGGCCTACTGGGTAGGCATGGCCAGCTCTACATCATTCGCATCAATGGTGCCTGTGGGGGCCTGGACAGGAGTGGGACAGATCTGAGGGTCTCTGGCAGAAGGGGGTGGGACTGGGGCAAGTGCCAAGGCATGCTCCACTGGAAGAACCTCACTGTTCCTCTCTGGTCATGTGAGGGGGGCTGGATGGTGCTGCGGGCTTCCCAGAGCCCTGAGTAGCAGAGGTCAAACACCCAGCCCGGCCCTCAAGCACCTGTGGCACCAAGCCCAGCCCCACTACCCCAAGGGGATGCCCAGCTGCACTTATCTCCTCCTCAAGGCTGCTGCTGCTATGCTTGCTCTCCTTAGCCAGGTTGCTCATGATGGGTATGAGGGCAAAGTTAGAGGGAGGCCCATTCCCTCCTCCATGGGAGGAGACCTGGCTTTGTATCCAAAGTTTCCTTAGCAATAGGATGGGAGACCCCCAGGATAAGCCAGGAGGAGGGGGCAAGAGGATGGTGAAAGGGCAGCAGGGCAGAACTAAGGCAGGACTTCCCTCAGACCCTCCCTCTCTTTCCTTCCTTCCTTCCTTCCTTAGAACAGAGTGGTGGGAAAATATTTGAGATGGAAGGGAGAAAAACAGACAAGAAACGCAGCTGGGGAGGTGTCACCCTTCGTGAGGAATGAAGAAATGCACCATCGCCTGGAAGTGGCCAGCACATGGCCCTCACATATCTGGCTTAGTGGGCTTTGGGGGAGGGGATGCCATGAGCAATGTGAGAGTTGACATTACCTGTGCAATGCCGTCCAGCCCCCACCCAGCCTGCCTGGTTTTGGCAGGCTGCAGGCACTTTCCTCACAGTGCCGAGAGGCTGAGCCAGGCAGCACAAATCCGAAAAGAAGCGCGATGCCACCCAGCCCCCAGCCTGCCCGGTTTCAGCAGGCAGTGGGGCGCTTTCCACACAGCGCCAAGAGGCTGAGCCGGGCAGTGTGAATCTTGCCAGCTTTGCACCTTGCTGCCTGCTGAAATCGGGCAGGCTGGGGGCTGAGCAGCGGCGTGCTGCTTTTTGAATTTGCACCGCCTGGCTCAGCCTCTCAGCGCTGTGAGGAGAGCACCCCGCTGCCTGCTGAAATCGGGCAGGCTGGGGGATTGCGCTTCTTTTTGCACCACCTGGCTCAGCCTCTTGGCACTGTGAGGACAGCGCTCCACTGCCTGCTGAAACCCCTCTCCCAGAGCCCATCAAGCCGGATATGTGAAGTAGGCAAGGACCATTTGCTGGCCACTTCCAGGTGATGGTGAATTTCTTCATTTCTCACAAAGGGTGACACCTCCCCAGCACATGCCCAAGGGGCAGGGCCAATGCTGCAGGGGCCGGTCCCTTGCTGTTTCCAGATGGCCTTGTGGAGCTAAGACTGAATGCGCTTCAGCATAGATGACCACCACAAAATTGTACATTGGCTCCCGGGCACTCTGGGCCCGGGAGCCAAGGCAGCAGGGGCCATTCCCTCACTGTTTCCAGGATGGCTTCGCAGGCCACATGAAACCACATCGCGGGCTGCATCCGCCCCCCGGGCTTCGTGTTTGACATGTCTGTCTTACACTATCTACAATATCATACACCAGAAACAATATACATATATGTGCTAATTCAGCAGGATACAACAAACCACAGTTACAGCAGGAAACAGAAGAGAGAGAACACATCAGCAGAGCCTTCTCTTTTTTTTATTAAAAGTTTTTAAAAATTTACATTGTAAATCCCCCTTGCCCACCCCTCCAACCCCCATCCCCCCCCACTCCCCAGAGCTGTTCACAGGGTTACAAATATTAATCATAATCTAAATAACATTAACCAACTGATTATATAACCAAATCTATAACACACTTTAACTCCCTTTTAAAATAAATTTAGATAAGTTAAAATAAAACAAAACATTAAAAAAAATAGAAATAAACAACTTAATTATTAAACAATACTACTACTCAAAATTATAATAAAATCATACAAACTTTTATAAAATATTAATTTACCTATAAACATTTAATAAACTATTAACAATAACAATATTCTCAAATTTACCCAAAAGCCAAATGGAACTTTTCAGTCCCATATTTTTTCTGAATATAATCTATCCATCTTCTCCAAACCGAAATATATCTTTCATATGACTGATCCTTCAAATAAGAGGAAATCTTAGCCATTTCCGCTAAATTTGACACTTTAAGCGACCAATCTTCTACAGTAGGCAAACAATCCATCTTCAAATATTGAGCTACCAATAATCTTGCAGCTGTTATAAGATTCAACATCAGATTCATTTCTTTGGCATCCAAATCTTCCATAATATCTAACAAAAATAACTGCGGTGTAAACTTTATCTTTTTCTTAAAAATATTTTGAGCATTCCACCAAATCTTACTCCAAAATGCTTTTATCTCCCTACATGTCCACCAAATATGGAAATAAGTTGCATCTAGACTTCCACATCTCCAACATTTGGGCTGTAAATTAGGATACATGCGTGACAATTTTTGAGGATCCAAGTGCCATCTATAAAACATCTTATAAAAATTCTCTCTTAAATTTTGTGCTTGAGTAAATTTTACATTTTTTACCCAAATTGTCTCCCATGTATCCAATGAAATTGGTTCTTGAATATTTTGGGCCCATTTTATCATACAATCTTTAACCAATTCCGTTTCCGAATCCAATTCTATCAAAGCATTATAAGTTTACAATGCCTTGGTAAGGCCACACTTGGAATACTGCATCCAGTTTTGGTCACCACGATGTAAAAAAGATGTTGAGACTCTAGAAAGAGTACAGAGAAGAGCAACAAAGATGATTAGGGGACTAGAGGCTAAAACATATAAGGAACGGTTGCTGGAATTGGGTATGTCTAGTTTAACGAAGAGAAGGACGAGGGGGGACATGATAGCAGTGTTCCAATATCTTAGGGGCTGCCACAAAGAAGAGGGAGTCAGGCTATTCTCCAAAGCGCCTGAAGGCAGGACAAGAAGTAACGGGTGGAAACTAACCAAAGAGAGAAGCAACCTAGAACTAAGGAGAAACTTCCTGACAGTTAGAACAATTAACCAGTGGAACAACCTGCCTCCAGAAGCGGTGAATGTGCCAACACTGGAAGTTTTTAAGAAGAAACTGGACAGCCATTTGTCCGAAATGGTATAGGGTTTCCTGCCTGAGCAGGGGGTTGGATTAGATGACCTCCAAGGTCCCTTTCAACTTTATCATTATTGTTATTGTTATTATTCTCTTTATGTGGGCTCGAGATTGGTCCTTAATCTGTTTGATCAGATTCACATCCTCCAAAGTAATACCGACCTTTTGATCTAAATTCCACCTCATTAACAATTGATTATAATAAAACCAAGAATATACAATATTTTCTTGTTTCAAATCTGCTAAAGATTTAATTTGCCAATCCTTTCCTACCAGTCAAAGTAATTCCCTATAAGTAATGTTATCCAAATTGACTCCTCTAGATACTCCCTCTATCACCTGTCCTGGAATCGCCCATATAGGAATTTTATAATTTAATCTATAATAATATTTCTTCCATACTCGTAATAAAGCACTTCTTAAAATATGAGCTTTGAAAGCCTGATCTACTTTCTTATTATAAATTAAATAAGCATACCAACCATATAATAAATCCCATCCCTCAAGTGAAAGTATATTTCTATTTGTTAAATTAAGCCAGTCACTATCAATGTTAAAGCCACCGCATCATAATATAATTTTAAATTTGGTGCCTTAAGTCCTCCCCTTTCCTGTGCATCTTGTAAAATTTTAAACTTAACTCTTGGTTTTTTACCAGCCCAGATAAATGTATTAATCCCCTTCTGCCAAACCTCCAAGTTAGCTTCTCTTTTCAAAATAGGTATCATTTGAAACAAGAAAAGAAATTTTGGAAGAATATTCATTTTTACTGCTGAGATTCTCCCCAGCAAAGATAATTGTAACTTTTTCCAATCGTTTAAATCCTTTTGTACTTTTACCCACAATGTCTCATAATTATTTTTATATAATTTAACATTAGACGCTGTAATATAGATTCCCAAATATTTTACCTTTTTAACTATTTCAAAATCTGTCAATTTAACTAAATCATCTTTATCTTTCATAGACATTTTTTTGATAATATTTTAGTCTTATTATTATTTACCTTAAAACCAGAAACTTTCCCATACTGAGCAATAATTTCTACCAAATCAATCGCTGAATCTATTGGCTGAGATAATGTCAGCACCAGGTCATCAGCAAAAGCTCTTAACCTATAATCATTCTTATTCACATTTATTCCTTTTATTATAGGTGATTCACGAATTTTAATTAATAAAATCTCCATTGTTAACACAAATAACAATGGGGATAACGGACATCCTTGTCTTGTACCCTTTTCAATTTTAAATGCCTCTGTTAAACCCCCATTAACTATGACCTGTGCTGATTGTTGTTGATAAATAGACTTAAGAGCAAACAAAACTTTTTCCCCAAAGTTCATTCTCTCTACAACTCATAGTAAAAAACCTCCAATCTAATTGATCAAATGCTTTTTCAGCATCTAAGAATATAAAAGCCACAGGAATCTGATTATTCTTATCCAAATACTCAATTAAGTTAACAATTTGTCTTACATTATACTTCATATATCTTCCAGTTATAAATCCAGATTGATCACTATGAATCAATTGTCTCAACACTTGCATTAGTCTATTTGCCAATATTTTTGAAATATTTTATAATCTGTATTCAATAAAGATATAGGTCTATAATTCTTAGGTTGAGTTAAATCCTGATCCTCTTTTGGAATCAATGATATAAAAGCAGTTCTTTAATATGGAGGTACATCTGCACCCTGCAGAATACTATTAAACAATTCCTTTAATGGTTCTAACATTTCATCAGATAACATCTTGTAATAGATAGCTGTTAATCCATCTGTGCCTGGAGCTTTACCAACTTTTAATTGCTTAATTGCCTCCTTAATTTCATCAAAAGTTATTGAACAATTCATTTTTTCCCTCTGGCAATTTGTTAATCTAGGAAAATGTGCATGCTGTAAGTAATTCTCTATATCTAAAGATTTTATATTTTCAGAGGCATATAATTTTGAATAAAAATCCAAAAAACTCCTTTTAATTAATTTTTGTTGATATGTCACTTTTCCTTTATAATCTATTTTTTCTATAACTCTTTATTTCTGCTTCTTTCGTAGTTGGTAAGCCAACCATCTACCAGGTTTATTTGCATTACAAAATGTATTATATTTCATATAACACAGATTAGTTGCAGTCTGATCTGCCATCAACCTATTAAATTGCTCCCTGAGGAAGGCTATGGAAACTTTTAAGTTATTATCCAATGGATTTAAAATAAAATCCTTTTCTTTTAATTTAATCTCCTCTTCTAAATCTTTTCGTTTCTGCATTTGTTTACGCCTATAAGCATTATTCATATAAATCAAAGCACCCCTCATATAAGCTTTACTAGCATCCCAAACCATTGAAATTGAGGTGCCTTTGTACATATTCAATAAAAAAAATTCTTTCAATTGATCTTTACATTTCTGCAAATTTCCCTCATATCTAAATAAATTTTCATTTAATCTCCAAGTCCTTTTGTTCCCATCTCCAGCCCATAATTCCATCCATACCGGACTATGATCTGATAATGTTCTAGGAAAAATCTTAATGTTCTTCACCCTAGAAAAGAAATCATTAGTTCTAAAAAAAAATCAATTCTAGAATGAGAATGATGTCTGTCCGAAAAAAAGTAAAGTCTCTTTCTTCTGTATTTCATTCTCTCCAAATGTCTCTTAACTCCAGATCATCCTTCAAATCAAAAAAAGTTTTAGGCAACATAGAATAACTTGAAGCTTTAAGAGAACCTTTCTTGTCTTTACTTGAATCTAAAACTCCATTCCAATCCCCCATCATAATAACTGATTTATAATCCAATTGATTTATTTTTTGGTGTATCAGCTTATAAAACTGTTTATGTTGTTGGTTTTGACCTTATAATCCAATTATAAGACATCTTCTTTCATTTAAGACTAACTCAATAAACACATATCTACCATCCGGATCAGAATCAATTAATTTGGGCAGAAAATCTTGTCTCACATAAATAACTACCCCGCCTTTTTTCTGCGGAGCAGATGCTATAAAATGTATTCCCAACCGTGAATTAATCAAGTACTTTTGATTCTTTGCAGAAATATGAGTTTCTTGCAAACACACAACATCATTCTTATGTTGTTTCAAATAATGAAAAATCTTCTTTCTTTTCTGTGGTGAATTCAAGCCATTAACATTCCAAGTCAGAAACTTTGCCATTTTTAGTGGCAGAGAGCCTCTGAAACACTCCTTGAAGATCAGCTGTCATGGATCTCTTCGGTCTTGCACCTCCCACTGGCTCTGAAATTTCTTGGTAAACTGTAGTTGCAGCCTCAACTCTTTGCTGTTCTTTTTCTTTACATCTGTGAGCTGCACGGGTCATTCTCTGTGCCTTTGAATCCTCTTTCATCTCGGTAAACTGCTGCTTAGTTTGATCCTGTAAATCTGTTACACCTGAAGACGTAGCTCCTTCAGCCCCTTGTTCCTCAAGCCTTCCTTCCTTTCTGATAACTCGTGGAGATGATGGTGAACCTGCTGTCAAAACTGAAATATAAAAATCTCTTGCTTTTGAGATTGAGTTCAATCTGTACCGTGTTCCCATATAATTCACGAGTATACCAACAGGTATATCCCATCTGAACTGAATTTGTCGCTTTTTCAACTCTTCAGCCAGAAAAGCAAAATCCTTTCTTCTCCTAAGTATTTTGGGTGGTATTTCTTTTAAAATTATCACATCTTGTGCTGCAACTTGAAATCTCTGCTTATAAAATACTTGAATAATTTCATTACAAATTGATCTTCTAGAAAAGTAGATTACAACATCTCTTGGTAGATTTCTCTGCCTCGCGACCCATGAGTTGACCCTAAAAATTTTCTCTATTTCTTTCATAATTTCTTCAGGCTCGCAAGACAAAACCAAAGCCAGATCTGCTGCAATCTCCTCCTTCAAATTTTCTTGAGCATTTTCCTTCAATCCCCTTATTCTCAAAGCATATTCCATATCTCTATACTGTGACATAATAACTTCATTCTGGGTTGAATCCACATTCTCCTCCAATTTTCCAAATCTGTAATCCAATCTTCCCACACTTTCCTCCACCTTGTCCACCCATGCCTCTACACGTTCTGTGTGAAATGCCAGACCCTGCACAGCCAACAATATGTCCTCTCTCATCTCAGCATTTTTTATTTCAAGAAGCTCCTCTGTCTCTATTCTGATCTGTTTTACTGCATTCGTCATGGCATCCTGTAAGTCTTTAAGAGTAATTGCAGAAGCTGGGGGGGGGAGGGTGGAGGAGTCTTGGGTCTCTGCTGTTGCGATGTTTGAACAACTGGGGAAGAAATCAAGCCTTTCAAAGAAGCAGAGGTTCCCACATGTTTTGAAGCCATTTTTACTTTTTACTTTTTTTTTCTTCCCCCCTTCACTTCTTATAAGTCTTTTATAGTCTTATAAAATTTTATAAAAGTAACTTTTATTATATATATAAAGCGAGAATAGAAAGGAACAGAAAGCTTGCTCTTAACTAAGATTGACAGGAAACTGATACATTGTTTCGTCTGTCTTCTCTTTGCCGAGTAAAAGCGAAAGTCTCATAAGAATCAAACAGGGAAACTCCCTTCCGCAGCCATATTTTGTAGCTTCTTATAATTCCAATACCAATTGAAGAAGACACTTATTTTTTCCCAAGTTAAAGTCACAATTTATCCAATTTTCCAGTCCTCCTGGTCAGCTCCGTCTGCTTATGAATTTACTTACAGTTTCTTTAATTGGCAGAAGTGGAAGCAGCGTCTGGCTTTGTTCCAGCGAACAAAGGCATCCCGAGGTGCGGAGAAATCACCGGACTCCAAGGGAGTTCTCACCTTCGCCCTCTAAAAAGAGGGCTAGGGAACTCAACCTCTATCCGGCAAAGAACTCACCACCTCCCCTTTGCCCGGGGAGAGAGGTTTCAAGCCGCGGAACAGCTGTTTAGCGCTGTTCCTGCAGCTTTCACACAGCCCTGAGATGGACGGCTTAAAAGAAAGCCGCCATCGGCGTGGCGAACGCCACCGGAAGTCTCAGAGCCTTCTCTTTATACAAAGGCTCTTAAAGAGACACAGACCTTGCTGAGTCATTCCCATCATTACAACTTTCATCTTACATTACATAAGCTGGTTAACTGTTAAATCAATATCTTGACAGCCCAGGTGAAGCTGAGGGTGGAATGAGCACCCGCACAATGCTGGGAGCGGGCCTAGCGCCCACGTGACACTCAGGGCAGGCCTAGCACCCGCACAATGCTCAGGGAGGAGCTGGTGTCCGTGCAATGCTTAGGGCAGTGCTAGCATGAGTGGGGGAGGTGCGTGCACTGGCCAGCTATTCACATGGCCTAGTGGCCAAGAGGCCGTGGCCCAGTAGTGGGCCACAGCCCACAGGTTGGGGACCCCTGTTGTAATGTATCAATGTAGTATATGTGCACATCCAAACACTATGGCCTTTTGTAATTGACAGATGAACATTACATAGATTGTGCTGTCCAAGGCTTTTTATTTTGGCCCACAGTGTGTTGATAACCACTGGGACCACCATAATCAGTTTATGCCATAATCTTTTAATGTAGATTTTCAGATCTTGATACTTTGTGATCTTCTCCAATTCTTTGTCTTCTTTTCTACTATCTTCTGGCATTACCACTTCAATTAACCACACTTTCTTCTTTTCAACCACAGTTAAATCTAGTGTGTTATAAGCCAAAACTAAATTGGTTTGTTGTCTGCACAATGGCTACTTTTTAAACTCTATGTTCCTATCAATTTTTTATTATTGATCCATGATAATTTTACAAATGTTCCAGTGAATCATTTTGGTGACTGTTTATAATAAGTTGTTTATAATATGTTTGTGTGATCTTGAACAAACTGAGTATATGATCTACTATTTCTTCTGCTTGTTTGTACAATTTAGATGATTTGATGATTTTTCAATTCTGGCCTTAATTGCATTAGTTTGAATAGTTTGCTTTAGAACAGCAAAAACAAAGCCTTCATATTCTTTTTTAATGTTACAGCTTATTGTCATTATTCTTATTTGAATTACTATTTACAAATCCTAGGCTTTGGGTTTTCCTAGGCTCAGATTTTCCACTGAATCTTTGTCAGACCTGCTGCAACTTAAACCTCTAAATAGAAATGATCCTTGGCTCCATTTGTTGAGAAAGGTATAGTTTTAGTAGAAGTCAAGTGCACTGCAGTAGCGCACTAGTGCCAAAATCCCTAAGTTCAACTTTTCCTTCCCTTAGCTGCCTCCCACCATAAGCCTACCCGCGACCAATCAGATTCAAGCAAGATGTTTTCAGAACGGACATTTCAAGCATAGGTTGGTATACAGCTGTATTCTTCTCCCAGCCAAGTTATCCAAATTATATGGAACCTTTAAAAGCCAATTATTTGAAGCAATAATCAGGCCAAACTACACAGAGATATGAAACAGACTTTAGCTCTATCTGCATGGCAAGCTTCATTTCTCCTACTAAGAAGTAGATTCTTAAAGCATTCTTGTTTATTTTAATAAATATTTATTTATTTATTGTTCGAATTTATATCCCGCCCTTCTCCTTGCGGACTCAGGGCGGCTGACAATCAATTAAAAACACCAATAACATCACAAAATTTAAAATTAATTAAAATGAAATATTTAACTTGTCTAATTTAAAATATTATTAAAAACCCCTCTAAAAACCCCTCTTAAAAATTACCCTAGGCCAGTCCCGCNCACACACACACACACACACACACACACACTTGGGGCACAAGGCTCCCCCCACACTGTGGCTGAGGTGGCTGGTTAGGGGTTAAAAGAGCAAGGACCCAAAGTGAAAGGTGTGGGGAGAGAAAAAGGCTGTAATGTGGGGGTCAGGCCTTAAATGAATTTCACCTGGGGGGCTTGGAAGTCACACACACACACACACACAAACACAGGGCGAAGGCACGTCACACAGTCCTCCCTTGTCTATGGGGTGCTCAGCCATCCGGGTCACGGTGGCCCCAAAGTTGCTTTCTCAAAAGGCAACTGGACTTTTTTTTGTTTTTCCTTGAAGAGGTTTCGCTGCTCATCCGAGGAGCTTCTTCAGTTCTGCCTGAATGATGGAGAATGGAAGGGTTTATATTCCTTGCAGTCCTCCGGTCGCTGTCCCTCTCTCAGAGTGGTTGAGGCCACTTGGATAAAGGCACGGATAATAATAATAATAATAATAATAATAATAATAATAATAATAATAATAATAATAATAATAATAATAATAATAATAATAATAATTTATTTTTATTTATTTATTATTTATTTTATTAATTTAATTTATATCCCGCCCTTCTCCTTGCGGACTCAGGGCGGCTAACAACCAGATAAAATGCTACTACCAAAAAACTACAAATTAAAAACATAATTAAAAACAAATATTAATAATTGGTCTAGTAGTTAAAAAATTACTTTAAAACCCCCATTAAAAATTTTTTCCCCTAGGCCACTCCTGCAAGTTGGAATAACCATGTTTTAAGGGCGCGGCGGAAGGAAGGGAGATCAGGGATCACCCTGATCTCTGGGGGCAGCTCATTCCAGAGGGTGGGAGCTCCCACAGAGAAGGCCCTCCCCCTTGGGGTCGCCAGCCGGCACTGTCTGGCCGACGGCACCCTGAGGAGACCCACCCTGTGGGAGCGTACAGGCCGATGGGAGGTAATCTGCGGCAGGAGGCGGTCTCGAAGGTATCCGGGTCCGCTGCCATGGAGCGCCTTAAAGATGATAGTCAGCACCTTGAAGCGCACCCGGAAGGCCACCGGCAGCCAATGCAGCTCGCGCAGCAGCGGTTACGTGGGAGCGACGAGTCCCTCCCAACACCGCCCGCGCGGCCGCATTTTGGACTAGCTGGAGCCTCCGGGTGCTCCTCAAGGGAAGCCCCATGTAGAGAGCATTGCAGTAGTCCAGGCGGGAGGTGACCAGGGCATGAGTGACTGTGCGCAGGGCGTCCCGGTCCAGAAAAGGTCGCAACTGGTGGATCAGGCGTA
>NW_015387058.1:27544-33094 GCF_001527695.2 Protobothrops mucrosquamatus | reverse complement strand
ACCCCGTCATCGAGGCAGGCCCCTAAGGTCAAATTGGGCCATACCTGCGCGAGGGGGGAATCGCGCAGGGCCAGCAGCTCTGACCTGAGGTACATCCCAGATTATTCACTGAGTCCAGAGTCCAGAGTCCCACAGCAGAAAGGCCCGGACAGGGGGAAGAAACAGTCCTCCTGGATGTTGGTTCAGTTCAGGGGGGGGGGCTGAGGCAAATGGAAGGTGGGGCAGGGAGTGGCAACAACAAATATTAGTGTAACCAGGATGAAGATGACTGAGAATGTAATGCAGTTTCTAGTTTGCAGTCCTCACATTCTGATGATAGCGCTGCAACTTCCTAAGGCCAGGAACATTGGGGAAGTGTGTCTTCTTGAATCTGGTTGCTAAAAGCCATGAACTCAATACTCAAAGCTGACATCTATCAGGTATTCTTTCTGTATGTACCAATGTTCTTGTACTTGGTCAACTGACAATATTTCTCACTACCAGTGTTATTTTCAGTAAATACTATTGAAGTGAAGTATTGTTATGAGTCTCATAATAGTGACATGCTAAAGAGTGCACATTTAACTCCAAAATCATGACACATATCATTTGAATACACATGTTTTTCTAGTTACCTTGCTCATAAAAAAAGAGTATAGAAAATGTAGGAGTAGATATTGGAGTCAATGTGGTTCACACTGATAATATGATTTTAATTAACGTAAAAATCAAACAGATTGTAATTCTAAACTCTGGTGCCACAGTTATGCAGCAAAGCTACAGAAGATCCAAGTCTGAAGCTGAGAGAGTAGGAATCACCCTCTTTTCTATTAGGGGATACACTGTGTAATGTTAGCATTGAATAGCTAAATGTCTATGGAGATTCTCAATCATCAAAGTCATGGTTATCCCAAAGATGCTTTTTCAAGAGGCAACTGGACTTTCTTGTTTTTCTTTGAAGATGTTTTGCTTCTCATTCAAGAAGCTTCTTTAGCTTCTTCCTTACCAAATCAATCTAACTTTACTGTTTGCCGTGTTCTAATTAAACAGATTATTTTTCAAGACTACTGCATTAATGTGCAAGAAAGCATCTTCTGTAATTGATTAATACTGCCTTTCTGTTTCCTAAAGGGGCATACTCATCTCTATAGATCTTTCTCCTCTAGGTCTTCATTTACCACTCTGACATAATCTAGTGCTGCACTGTGTTGTGCTGATGATGTCTTTGTAAATATGAGGAATGCAGTGCAATTGTTGCAGAAATCATCTAAGAAACAGAGACTTTAATATGTACCATCTGTTTTATAAAAAAGCTCAATGTGGTAATGTATTTGCAGTACCAAAAGCAATATCATTATGACATGAAGTGAACATATGTTGTCTAAGGGCCTTCAGGCTGACACTGACAAAAAGAGAAAAGATAGTACTTGAAGGCAAATATTGTCCCACTAGAAAGACTGCCAGAACCAATATGATTCAGTTTATTGACAAGTCTCTAGTGATCAACTTTACAGAAAGACTTCCACATTTATGGGATGCTCATTTCTATGTGCCTTTTTCCCCTGAGAGTTTTTTTTTAATCATTGGAGTACAGTCTGCCCTAATCTTTCAGCTCAACATATGTTGTCAACTAAAGAACCATTGCCCATTATTCTATAAATATCCAATTTATTGACAGCAGGTTCTTGTACAATTAAAACCAAAGTTGGGGAAAAAACTGATAAAAAGAGAAAAATCAAAGCAGTCCATTTAACACATGCTAGTAAAGCACATTAAAACAAATTATGACTGTTTAACATATTTAATGCAATATTCAAATTAAGATGATACACTATCAGTGCATAATGACATAATTATACTTAGCTGCAAGTAAGACTTAACAACATATTTAAATGTAGAATGTCCTAGAAAGACAGAATAATTCTTTCTGTACACAGCACCTTAGACATTTCCTTTTCTCCTACATGGATTTAAAAATAATAATATAGCAATGCAGCTTTTAGAGCATTCAGAAACAAAGAAAATGGAATTATGGTGCATGTAGGTAGAAATCTCTTTAAAACAAGCAAGAAGGAAAGTACCATTTTTAAAACATACTTGATTTCTTATCTTATTCAGTTTTCAGTTATACTGGTCAAAGATAACTGTGGCAATCACTGAGCCACCAACCACTGGGATATTTGCTTATTACAAGCAAAACAATCTTACAGTAACATGTGTTGCTCTAGAAAGTAAAAAAGACATCAGCGAGAAAGGAAATACAAAACAAAACATAAATGGCAGGGACATTCTCTGAAAACATTCCAAGATGCTCTGTTAGTCAAACACGAGGGACTCAGTTGTCAGTGAAAATAGAGTTCATTACTTTGTGGCATTGAATATATTCTCCCAGCCATGTTGCCTGGGCCTTAGGGTGCCCCACTTTCTCTGGCAAGTCCTTTCTCAAAAAGAAGTTTGCTAGACATTGTTTTAGAAGAAGCATGATTCCCTCTAGGCTACAAATAACCCAAAGCCACAAAGAAGTAGGAGGGCCACTCACACCATTTTATTTTTAATTTATTAAAGTTTTATACTGCCTATTTCCCCTACACAAAGAGCTATAAGGATGAACACTTACAAAATGCACAAACTTCAGAATTTCAGAAAGGGAAAATCTCTAAGGAAGGATAAGATTTACAAATGAAATAAACCCCCAGATGCAGAATCTAATGGTTTACCTTCTGATACGCAGAATTGGAAAACAGAAGTTAGAGCTCTATGTGAGGGCAGTATATACCTAAGAAGCTTTTGCATAGTTAGAAATAGTGTCATGTCACTGGTAAAAAAGAGAATTCTCCAAGACTTCACTTCTATGGATTTTTCTCAAGAAACCATTTATTCTATTCAAATTTGCAGATGACACTAAACTGGCAGGAATAGCCAACACCCCAGAAGACAAGCTCAAAAAGATCTTGATAAACTTGAACAATGGGCCCTATCCAACAAAATGAGTTTCAGTGTGGAGAAAAGCAAAGTTATAAGTGCAAAGGTATAAGTACAGATTAAGCGAGACCTGGCTCAAAAACAGTAACTGTGAGAGGGACCTTAGAGTCCTAGTGGACGATCCCTTGACTATGAGCCAGCAGTGTGCAGCAGCAGCCAAAAAATTTAATACATTCCTTGGTTGTATAAACAGAGGCATAGAATCAAGATCATATGAAGTGTTAATGCTGTTTTATAAAACCCTAGTAAGACCACACCTGGAATACTGCAACCAATTTTGGTCACCATACTACAAAAAAGATGTTGAGACTTTGGAAAAAGTTCAGAGAAGAGCAACTAAAATGATCAAAGGCCTGGAGACTAAAACATATGAAGAAGGCTGCAGGACTTGGCTTTGGCTAATCTAAAAAAAAGTAGAAACAGGGGAGACATGATAGCAGTATTCCAGTATTTGAGGGGCTGCACAAATAGGGCATAAAACTATTCTCCAAAGCACCAGAGGGCAAGACAAGAAACAATGGTTGGAAACTGACCAAAGGGAGAAGCACCCTGGAATTCAGGAGAAACTTCCTAACAGTGAGGACAATTAACCAGCTTGCCTTCAGAAATCGTGGGAGCTCCATCACTGGAGGTTTTTAAGAAGAGACTAGACAGTCACTCGGCAGTCTATTCTATTCTATTCTATTCTATTCTATTCTATTCTATTCTATTCTATTGCCATCCAGAATTTTCTGGAGTGGGCAACCTTAATGAACGCAATAAATTGAATTAATGAATACAATTAAATTGTTTCAGTGCTGTAAACTGTAGAATACATTATATAAATATGTTAAATAAATATCTAAAACCAAACCTCTGACCTCTATATCTGTCTTATGCTAGGTCAAATAAATTTGTTCACTTTTAAAGCATAATCTCATGGAATAGGGTTTTCCACTGTTTCAGATATTCATATTAATAGCTCCTTAATTCTTTTTCAAAAACCAGAATTGCCAAGATTTGAACTTGGAAACTTAGATTTAAAATATTTGACACATTCAGCCCTGATAAGTTATAGGCACGGAGCTTCCAGTTGGAGGATAGGTAATCAACTATCTTTGTGTTTAATCTATGCACAGGTATAGAATAGGTGGTACCTTGCCATTCCAACTGTTATCACATATCCATGGCACTAAAAATCTTGCTAAACTTTCCTTGATAAAGGTAATCAAGCAATATAAGCCAGAAAATCAAAAACAAAATCTATCAATTCGTCAGCTTCTCAAGTCCCAGCTGTCTTTGCGGATCCAGATCAGAAGTGATTTGTGTGTAGCGTTCTCATTTTACAAAGTGTATACATAAGGAAGGATAAATTTCAGTTTTTAAAAAACGGGGCTATTCACATGGACTAAATATCTTGCATATAAGAACCAAAAGGTGGTTCTTCTATCCTAATAATATTTGACACAATTTCTTTTGCCTTAATCAACCAACCAGTTAAGAGCTTGTTTCAGGAGGGTGAATACAGAATCTATCATGCATTTAAGCAGGAATTCTAATCTTGCAAAGATGTCTGTGGAACTTATGACTCACTCTTCTAGTTCTTTATATCTATTGAGACCTCTGGAAAAAAAAACTTGGCATAATCATGCTGGCTGGGGTCCTTCCCCCCAGCACATAAATAAACTAGCTATTTATATGTTATATACACTCACACAAACACACACACAGAGTGTGTGAGAGTGTGTATAAAATAGTGTCAACTGTCTGACCAGCAAACTCAAAATCAAGGAATCTTCAAGGCTTTGGAATGCCATTAAAGATAAAACTTTATTGAGTACACATCTCAGAATTGAAGAAGCAAAACTAGTTCTGATTTTCCCATGCAAAAATCTGCCTAGTTAACAATAGAGAACTAGGGGATCAGCCATATTGGACCTAATTCTCACTAACAGAGATGAAATGATAGAAGCCATAGGAACCAGTATAAACTGCTGAACATGGCGGACCTACCGGGGGTGGCTCCGTGATGGAGCGGAGTCCTCAGCAGAAATGGGGGGCCTCCCGAGGGTCGAGGGCTTCGCCGCGACCCCAATTCGGAGAGCTGAGCTCGCCGGTAACCTGGTGCCTGCCGTGTGACTCCCTAGTCTTCGGAGGACTCGGCCTGGCGAGGATATTGATGGGACGAAGGCCGGAGCCCGGCGGAAGATCTGGCCTGGACTCGGCCCTGGATCCGGCCCGGCGGAAGACCTGGTCCGGACTCGGCCCGCGGCCTCGATGACAGCGGAGGCCGCGACGGACTCGGATTCGGAGGCCGCGACGGCTGTGGAGACCGCAACGGATGCGACGGACCCGGATTCGGAGGCCGCGACGGATGCGACGGACCCGGATTCGGAGGCCGCGTCGGCTGTGGAGGCCGCGACGGATGCGGACCTGGCCGGCAACTCGGCCTGCGGCTCGGCGGGGGCGAAGGCCGCAGTCCGGCGGATTTGGAGGCCGTGATGGCCTTGGACTCGGCCGGCGGTTCGGCCTGCGGGCTCGGCGAGAAATGGAGGCTGTAGCCCGGCGGCCTGGCGGCCCGGCGGAGGATCCGGCCTACGGGCTCGGCCT
>NW_015387058.1:21041-24783 GCF_001527695.2 Protobothrops mucrosquamatus | reverse complement strand
TTTCAGCTGGCAGGACTGGCCTAAGGGGTATTTTAAATTTGGTTTTTAAATAACTTTTAAAAAAGGAAGAAAAGGCCCATATTAATATTTCTTTTTAACTACATTTTAAATTTTGTATATTGTATTGATTGTTCTGTTTTAAACTGGCTGTAAGCCGCCCTGAGTCCACCAGGAGAAGGGCGGGGTATAAATGTAATAAATAAATAAATAAATAAATAAATAAATAAATAATAAATAAATAAAACCTTGGGAGGACGTGATCATGCAATATTGGAACTCAACATTATGCAAGCACAAGCAATAGAACAGAGTCAAACTAGAGTCTTGGACTTTAAGAGAGCTAATTTCAATAAACTTAGAGAGAGTTTGGGAAGGATTCCATGGATGAGAATCCTCAAGGGGAAAACAACTCAGAAAGCAGAACTATTTAACTCATTTTTTGCATCCGTCTTTACACAAGGGAAAAAACAGTCCAACCTATCAAAAATACTACCATAAAAACAGATTAGAAACACAAATTAAGATATACAAGAAAATGGTAAGTGAGCACCTGTCCACCCTAGATGAGTACAAATCACCAGGACCAGATGGATTATACTCCAAGGTTCTGAAGGAACTGGCAGATGTGATCTCAGAACTACTGAACTATATCTTTCAAAGATCCTGGAGCACTGGGGAACTACCAGAGGACTGTAAAAGAGCTGATGTAGTTCCCATCTTCAAAAAAGGGAAAAAAATGGATTCAGGAAACTATAGACCTATCAGCCTGACCTCAATACCTGAAAAGATTCTGGAAAAGATAAACAAACAACGAATCAGCGAACACCTAGAGGCAAAGTCATTACCAAAAGCCAACATGGGTTTGTCAAAAACAAATCATGCCAGACAAATCTTATTGCATTCTTTGACCAAGTGACAAAATTAATGGATCAGAGGAATGCTCTGTTTTGGGGTGTAGTGGGGTGCCCCAGGGCTCTGTTCTGGACCCAGTGCTCTTCAACATCTTCATCAATTATTTGGATGAGGGGATAGATGGGGAACTCATCACATTTGCAGGCGACACCAAGCTGGCAGGAATAGCCAACACTCCAGAAGATAGGCTTAAGATACAGAAGGATCTTGACAGACTTGAACATTGGGCGCTATCTAACAAAATTAAATTCAATGGTGAAAAAAGCAAGGTTCTACATTTAGGCAAGAAAAACCAAATGCACAGGTATAGTATAGGTGGTACCTTGCTCAATAGTAATAACTGTGAGAGGGATCTCAGAGTTCTAATGGACAATCACTTAATTATGAGCCAGCAGTTGCTACAGCTATCAAAAAAGCCAATACAGTGCTAGGCTGCATTAACAGAGGGATAGAATCAAGATCACGTGAAGTGTTAACACCACTTTACAATGCTTTGGTAAGGCAACACTTGGGATACTGCATCCAGTTTTGGTCACCATGATGTAACAAAGATGATTAGGGGACTGGAGGCTAAAACATATAAGGAACAGTTGCTGGAATTTGATGTCTAGTTTAATGAAGAGAAGGATGAGGGGTGACATGATAGCAGTGTTCCAATATCTCAGGGGTTGCCACAAAGAAGAGGGAGTCAAGCTATTCACCAAAGCACCTGAAGGCAAGACAAGAAGCAATGGATGGAAACTAACCAAAGAGAGAAGCAACCTAGAACTAAGGAGAAATTTCCTGACAGTTAGAACAATTAATTAGTAAAACAACCTGCCTCCAGAAGTTGTGAATGCTCCAACCCTGGAAGTTTTTAAGAAGAGACTGGACAACCATTTGTCTGAAATGGTATAGGGTTTCCTGCCTGAGCAGGGGATTAGACTAGATAACCTTCAAGGTCCATTCCAACTTTATTATTATTATTATTATTATTATTATTATTATTATTATTATTATTATTATTATTATTATTATTATCATCATCATCATCATCATCATCATCATCATCATCATCATCATCGCACAGTCAGCCAGATGTTAAGACTGGATTTGGAATTTTGTCTACCTATCGAGTCCTTACCAAGGACCTGGGATAGGCAGATATGGATGTTTGATGGTATTACAGATATCGTCGCAGGATGGAAGCAGTTCCTAGTAAAGCCGCCTTTTGCAATTGACTAATGGCGAATTTGTCAATGCCAATAGTGTTCAAGTGGTGCTCCAGTTGTTTTGGGATTGCACCCAAGGTGCCTATTACTATTGGTACTACCCTTGCTTGCTTTTGCCACAGTCTTTCTATTTCTATTTGTAGGTTTTTATATTTTGTTATCTTCTCCAGTTCTTTCTCGTCTATTCTGTTGCCTCCAGGCACTGCCACGTCCACTATCCAGACTTTTTTGTCTTTCTTATCGACAATTGTTATGTCTGGGGTGTTATGCTGCAGGTGCTTGTCTGTTTGAATTCTGAAGTCCCAGAGCAGTTTAATTTTATCATTTTCTATGACTTTCTCTATTTTATGATCCCACCAGTTTTTGCTTACAGGCAAATGATATTTCTTGCAGATCTTCCAATGCACTATTGTTGCTACTTTGTCATGCCACTGCTTGTAATCAGTCTGTGTGATCTTCTTGCAGCAGCTTACCAGGTGGTCCACTGTTTCTTCAGCTTTTTTGCATAGGCGGCATTTACTGTCTGTTGCTGTCTTCTCAATTTTGACTTTATATGCATTTGTCCTTAAGGCTTGGTCTTGTGCAGCCAGAATTAGTCCCTTGGTCTCTTTCTTCAATTTTCCTGCTATTTTTTTAATGTACTGGCCATGTAGTGCTTTGTCTTCCCATGCCTCTATTCTGTTCTTCATTTGGTCTTTCTTGTAGGCCAGTTTGGTCTCTCCAGTAGTCAGTAAGCCTTCCTGATATACTAATGTTAGTGCATCTTCACCATTTTTTCTTCTTCAACCATCTGATGTACTTGCAGCATTCCACGCCCACCTATTTGCCTTGGTAGATAAAGTCTGACAATGTCATTTCGTGGATGAAGGGTATGATTCATTGTCATTATTTTTCTGGTCTTCCTATCCATTGCTTTTAGTTCTGCTTGAGTCCAGTCCACTATTCCAGCTGTGTACCTAATGACTGGAATTGCCCAGGTGTTGATTGCCTTTATGGTATTTCCTCCATTGAGTTTGGACTTTAAGATCTTCTTCACTCTCTTGATGTATTCACCTCTAATCTTTTTCTTGACTTCAGTGTGCTTGATGTTGTCAGATTGAAGGATACCCATGTATTTGTAGTAATCTTCCTCATCCAGACTCTTAATGTTATTTTCTTGGGGCATCTTGATTCCTTCAGTTTTCACTCTTTTTCCTTGTTTGATAGTAAGTGTGGCACACTTGTCCAAGCCAAATTACATTGCAATATCTTGGCTATATATATGGACAGTGTTGAGCAGCGATTCTATTTGAAATGATGTTTTTCTGTACAGCTTCAGATCATCCATGTAAAGGAAGTGGGATAGTCTGGCAGATGTTTTTGATGTTTGATAGCCATGTCCTGAGTTATTCAGTATTGTTGACAGAGGAAACATGCAATGACAAATAGTAATGGTGATAATGAATCTCCTTGAAATATTCCTCTCTTGATGTTAACCTCTCCCAGTCTCTCACCATTGACCTGCAACTGTGTCTTCCATTGTGCCATCGATCTTTGCACAAATTTTCTGATGTTTCTACTGACTCCTGTTATTTCTAGGCACTTGATTATCCAGTCATGTGGCAGAGAGTCAAATGCCT
>NW_015387058.1:16529-21024 GCF_001527695.2 Protobothrops mucrosquamatus | reverse complement strand
TTTCCTTTCTGCTCAGTTGGAAAGAGATTGTTTTCAATTAGATGCTGTTGTACTGCATCAGCTATCACACCAGTTAGCAATTTGAAAGTTATTGGTAAGCAGATAATTGGCCTGTAGTTGCCTGGTGTTGCCCCTTTTGCTGGATTTTTCATTATTAGGTAGGTTTTCCCAGTTGTTAGCCACTTTTCAATTTCTCCTCCTTGTAGTATATTGTTGAACTGCTTGGCAATGAGTGGGTATATAACAGTTAGATGTTTCAACCAAAACCATGCAGTTCATATTCACTTGGTGCTGTCTAATTTTTGATCTTCCTTGCTCTTTTTTCTACCATTTCTCCATTGATGGATTGGTAGAAATGTTTCTGATCGGATTGAAATTGGAGGTTCTGCCTATAATTTGCAATTCGAACTTCATATCTACTGATCTTCCTTGTTTCTAAGTGGTATTTCTTGATTAGGTATTCTTTGGTCTTCTTGTTCTTCAGCTTCTTTTCTTTCATCTGTTCTAGCTTGCTTGCATGTGATCTTAACTTGCTGATCTTATTTTCTAGTCTAACCTTCCATTTTTGTAGTGTACTGTTTGTTTGTTTTTCTTCTTTGTTGATTTTCCATCCCAGGTATTCAGTTATAACTGCAGCTGTGCTGTACATTAGTTAGTTTGTTTCTTGCAGTGAATTGGTGCTTATACTTGATATTGCAGTATTTGCATCTTTTAATGCTTGTGCTAGCTGTTTCTTTGGAACAAGCTTCAATGCAGGCAGCCTTATTCTATTGTTTTTGTGCTGTTCTAGATGTTCAGTTATTCTTTGTTTCAATTCTTTTATTTCTTTAGTTAAAGGGTTTTGTTCTTCCTGAGGAATAGGTGCCTGGTTTCCAAATGAGAACAGTTGTATATCTCTGCTGGATTCCTTCACTGCCAACTCCCCCTGGTTTGTCTCTACATTCTGAATTACTTCTGGCAAGGCTTTGATTTCTTTGCCCTGGGTAAACCTTTGCAGTTCGTCCAATTCTGTTTCTGTGAGTACTTTATTTCATATTATAAATTGGCATTGATCTGCTAGTCTTTGTTCTGTTATTTCTGATTCTGGATGTTGTTCTTTCCAGAACTGGTGCACTCATTTTAGATATCCTCTTCCTGTTGGACTTGATGTGTAATAACAGATCATTATTTCTTTGTTTTCAATCACTGTGTATTTGCGATGGGTAAACACCTTTTCTTCCAGTAGTTCTGCAGCTGCTGGCCCTGGTTGCTCAGCCAACAGTCCTGAGTCCTGTAACCCATTTTTCACCAGATATCCAGGAACTCCAACATCTAGTGCAGACCTTGTTAACCCGGGCAACATCTGACCCAGTATGGCTTTCTGAAATTTATGTCTCACCATATTTTTTATGGGAGAGACACTCTTTGTCTGACTCCTCTGATGAGTCCTGTCCAGTATGGTTGAACCTCTGGCATAGCTCTCATCTTCCTCAGAGTACACAAGCCCCACAACCACGTCAAGGTAGTGCCTCACTGGGGGATGATGATGATGATGATGATGATGATGATGATTGCTTTTCATAACCCCCACCCACATTGCCCAATCATACATCTTTGGTTTGTTATGAGAAAAGTCCACTTCTCCCTTATATACCTGCGTTAGTGACCTTGGCATTCTTGTAGGTTCTCATGGTCCATAGACACTTTCCCCTTGGACATGTGCCCCAGCATGTCTTTCACGAGGAGCAGGGGGTACATATTCTCTATGCAAACTCCCTTAATCCCCCTGAAATCCATGCCCAATCTCAATGATCCATCTTTTTTCTCCTTAAAGGGCACAGGTGCTGCCACTTTGGATTTAGCAGGCTGGATGAAATTCCTAGTTAAGTTCTTATCCACAAAGGTTCAGAGCTCCTCCATCTCCCCTGAGGTCATGGAGTACATTTTTGGCTTGTGGAGTTTTGTCCCCAGCAGCAACTCAATTGCACAGTCTGTGGGGCAGTGAGGAGGGAGCACATCTGATTCCTGCTCACTAAATACTTCCGCCAAGTCTCAATACACTTTTAGGATGCTTGGCTCTTCTGGGCTGCTCTCAGCTAGTGTGTTAATTGTTTCTGCTTTCATTTTCACAGCCAATCACACTTGCCTAGCTTTTGGCAGTTTCTCCATCCCCCGCCTTTCCTCAGCTTTGCTCTCGGTCTCCATTCATTGCTCCCCCAGTCAATTGATGGGTTCCACGTTTTCAGCCACGACAACCCCCGTATCATTGTCTCTGCCATCTTTGGAGCTACAATAAAATGGATAGCTCCCTGCCCTTAGGCTCACCAGATCAGGCAGGCAGGTTGCATGAACCACTACCCCATAAGCAAGCTATCTACTTTTTCAAATTTCATGGGTTGCTTCCGTCTGTTAAGTCTTAGTCCCAATAAGTCCACTGTTCTCAGGCTGATTAAGGAGTGAGTGCACCCCGAGTCTAACAGGGCAGTGAAAACTCCCCTTGTTCCTGGCTGGGGCACTACTACCTCTACCTGGGCAGTCAATGGAATGATGGTGCCACTTACCTCGCTGTCACTCTCATAGAAGACCAGTCCAGGCTTGCCAGGGGTCTGAGTTTCCTCCGCCTCACTCAATGGGAGGGGGAGACCTTCATGACTTGCTGCGCTGCTCACATTTTCTCCTTCATCTTTTTTGGAGTCTTCTTTGGCTTGGATTGGCTCAGGGTCCTGGGCATTAACATGGATTGGGGGGGCCAGGCAATTGGCCATTCAGAAGCCTTCCTTCCCACATTGGAAGCAAGCTTCTGCAGGGCAACATGGACTCTCTCTATTGATCGGGGAGGGGCCTCTCCACTCTATGTGTCAGTGAGCCCTTCTCTTGGTTTCAGTGAGGGTGGCTCTCAGGTGCAGCATGTCACCGATATTCCATCAGATCCAGTTCCAGTTAGTACCATGTTTGGAGATCATCAGGAATCACCTGGGGTAGGTAATTCTGGCATACCTCTCTTTTTAGTCCATCTCAAAATTGGTAGACCAGCAGGCGTTCTGGCCACCCTTCCCAGCCAGGCTGTGAAATTCCCAAATATACTTAGCCACGGATCAGTTCCCCTGCCTTATGGGGTGGGTATCAGATTCCCCCCAGCGGGATTCCACCCAAGCCCAGAGCCCCTCTAGGAAGGCATTGGTATTCCCCAACTCCAGAGCCCCCTCATCATGGAGCACCACCATCCACTCAGCGGCTTCTCCTTCCAGATTTGCAGCGATGGTGTTCACATAGGAACCTTCATCCGGGGAATGCTGCTCATGCCACTCCAGGTAAATCCATACCTGTTTCAGGAAATAGATGAGCTTATCCAGCTGGCCGTCATGGACCAACAAGTAATCGGGCAGCAAACCCCCCCCCCACTTGCAGGGCGGCACGGGCTGGAGCTTCTGCCACCACCAGGGCTGGCTGGGTCTGCCTGGCAGCTGCTGGCTAGGTTCCAGGCATACCCTGGTCCTTTGCTGCCCCCTGACCCGCCTGACCTAGCACCATTGGGTGGGGTGGAGAAGGGGATGAAGTTGCTATAGCTTGACCTGTTCCAAGCATTGTTCCCTGGCCTGTGGATTTAACTTGCTCTGCTCTTCGTATCTCTATCTCAACAAATTTCTCTCGTAGCTGCTCCACTGAAGAGCTGCGGGAGGTGGTCAGAAATCTCCACTCTGCTGATTCTTCCTAATCCGCAGCTCTCTTGGCCTTCAACTTGCTCCCTTGGGTTACCGCAACCTCCAGTGGGATGAGAGGGAACTCCATCTCAGCTGCTTTCCTCACACTCTATGTCCATTGAATTTTTGAGCTGGTGTAGAGGGATCTTGCCCCGGCTCCTTCTTCTCATACTGGTGGCTGTTTGGCTCTCTCCACTCTCACTTTGGACCACGTTATCACTGGCTGCGACCCAGAGTATGCCAGGGCCTCCCAGGGAGGGATTTGCCCAAACTTTGAGGTGGCATCGATGTTATTGGTTCCCAACATCACTATGCCACAATCCTCTCAGAAGCCTCTGAGTAGGCTACATTCACAATGGAGAGAGCTGGTCAACCATCTGACTAGCAAACTCAAAGTCAAGGAATCTTCAAGGCTGGAATGCCATAAAAGATAAAACTTTATTTTATTTTTTATTTTTTTAATAGAAATTTGTATTAATTTTTCAATTAAAACAACAGATACAAATGATGCCTCTATATACACCAACAAACAATAAAAATACTCAAAACATTTTCGGATACACTCGGCAGTCCCCGCCTTGCCTCCACCCTCATCCACTTTACCTCTCCTTCCTCTCCCTAAACCCACAACCTCTCCTCCTTTTCTTACCACTTCTCTACATCCCCTCCGCATTCTTAACCACCTCGTCGAGTGCAGCTTGGGGTACCAGCCGAGTATATCCTCTTATTAATACAATTCCATTATATACCTATAATAATTGAATACATCAAATATAATCTCCCCCTAATCGCCTCCCCTCCCCGACTTCCCAGAA
>NW_015387058.1:0-10841 GCF_001527695.2 Protobothrops mucrosquamatus | reverse complement strand
TGGTTCACACTGGAAGGTCTTATCAGGAAGTGATAATATTATAGCTTGTGTAGACAGCTTTGTTGACTTGCTTCTTAGTTGTCTGTCCTTACGTGTTTGCAGCTGCAGATTGCAGCCTAACACGTAGGCATGAAGAAGTGTAGAATTAAGCATACTGAAGGTTACAAGATGGAGTGACTTATGCTATATTCCAACACCACACGTTGCTCAATGTAATCTGGAACTATAAACTTCTGGAGAGCAGATGCCACAGTTCCATATGATTCTTCCAATCTCTTAAGACATAGATCTTTAACTTCCACACTATATTGCTTGACTGCTTGCATCAAAAATTTCTGTAGGTCATTCATAATGAAAGATAAAAACATTTTCAGTAAGTTCCACTCAGCAACCAAAAAGAAAAATTTCTTTCTCACTCTTTTTTTTTCCTCAGATCCGCAGCCATTTTAAAACTTCCAAATTTCTTTAAATATACTTCATTAATCCAAAAGGATAGCAGTATTAATATCACCAGCCAGTGTACACCACAAATTCATTGCAGCTAAAACTTTCCAGAGCCGGAGAAGTAACGATGTATCTCTTTCCAGTCAGTAGCCCAAAAAAAAGTGAAAGTAAAGAAAAAACAAACGAAAGTATTCCAGAGAAACGGCAAATCTGCAGCCATTTTCTCTCACTTTAAATCACCACAAAATAAAGAAGATGTTAGTATATTTCAGAGTCAAAGTCAGAAACAGTCCACTGTAAATCCAAACCTCCTGTTTAGTTCCGTCTGCTTAAAATTTAAGTCCAAATACCTTCCAACAGCAGAGGTGGGAGCTGCATCTGGCTTCGCTCCAAAGGAATAGGAGCGAAGGTGTCATGGGGCGCGGAGACCGTCCAGACTCCGGGCGAGCTAGCATCTCTCAACCCCGATTATAACAAAACCGGGGTGAGAGGAAGCTCGAGCCCTATCCGGACTTACTCACCCCCCCCCTCTTTGCCCGAGGGACGAGGTTCCGAGCCGAGAGACAGCTAACGAACGCTGTCTCTTCAGGCTTTGACGCGCTCCCAGATGGGCGGCTAACAAAAGCCGCCATGCGATGCAGCCTGTCACCACCGGAAGTCAAAGATAAAACTTTATTGAGTACACATCTCAGAACTGAAGAAGCAAAACCAGCTTTGATTTTTCCATGTGGAAATCTGCCTAGTTAACAATAGCTTTTCATAACCCCCACCCACCAAGTGTGTACGTTGCCCAATCATACATCTTTGATTTGTTATGAGAATGGTCAACTTCTCTGTCAGACACCTGCATTACTGACCTTGGCATTCTTGTAGGCTCTCACAGTCTGTTGATGGCTTCTTAGACGTCCGTTTCCTTCGCATGCTTCCTCCCCCTCCCCCATTTCTATGGCAAGTTGAGTAGCGATGGATGTTAGCAATTCAACCTTGACAGCAATTCAACTTAGATGGATAGATAGATAGATAGATAGATAGATAGATAGATAGATAGATAGATAGATAGACAGATAGATAGATAGGGTGTGTGTGTGTGTAAAGGTTTCTTCTGTCCAGTTGTTTCTGACTCTAGGGGGCAGTGCTCACTTACATTTCTTAACTGAAGGAGCCAGCATTTCTGTGGTCATGTGGCCAGCATGACTATACACTAAGGCACACAGAATGCTGTTACCATCCCACCAAAGTGGTATCTGTTTATCTACTCACAATTGCATGCTTTCAAACTGCTAGGTTGATAGGAGCTGGACAATAACAGGACCTCATATATATATATATATAATTCAAGTTTAATTAAATATATATATTTAATTCAAGTTTACCACTTTTTGAAAAACACTCAGTGTTTAACAGGAACTTATTAAAGACTTGACAAATATTTCAGAAAACACCAGTTACACATTATGTGGGCAGATCTTAGCTGTTCTAGACTTTCCTCAAAATCATATCAATTGTCTCCCAGAGTTAACTCTATCATTAACTACATTGTCAGTGAAGTTTCCTAGATTATATTCACATCAAAAATCACTGCTGAGACAGAGAGAGAGAAAGAAAAGGAAAACTGGTATTGTTAACAATAACTTTAGCCCACTGTGAGCTGGGAGCATGATAAACCTACTTCATTTAAAAACAGGTTATGGGTATAATTGTGTTGCAATTATAGGTACATGAAAATGAGCTAAAATGTCAAAATTGTGTTATATATCTAAAAGGACTCCTAGATCTCAGCTGGAAGATTAGTCAGAGTTTTTTGTATGCTCTCATCCAGAATTTATCATCCAGAACTGGCAGTCCTACATCTAGTCTGTTGGCAAATGGCTATGCTATAGCAGCACAGCAGTGCAGAAGAACAACATAAAGAATTAACCATTCAGCAATTATTTGAATACAACCACAGTTTATGGGCTACATTTACCAAAATGAATTGTTATGCCAAGGGCATTATTATCTCTGCTGCCATTCAATCAGCTTTGTCTTAATCTGAATCTCTCAGCTGAGTAAACAACCAGGAGTTCTTATGAGCTATTTTTGTATTTCACTATACTTTTGTGCTTTATAGCAGGGCTTTTCAACCTTTTCAGCCATTGTACCACTTTTAGGATATGGCAACATCCAAGTACCACCAGCAAGGTGTCAAAAACGTGATGACCAAAAAAAAAGGAAAAAAGTAATAAAGTACAGGTAGTCCTCGACTTACAACAGTTCGCTTAGTGACTGTTCGAAGTCACAATGGCCCTGAAAAAAGTGCCCCCCAAGCCACAGCCGAGCAAGACACCTGTCTGCCCACCCGGCGGTGCTCTTCCTCCTGTCTGAGTTTTCATTGTTGTGAGCATTTCTGTTGAGGATTGGCAGCGGGGATGGGGTGGGGGTGTTTGGTTTTTATTCCCCCCCCCATCTGCTGGGTGGTTGCAGCAGGTTTTGGTCACTTCACATGACCCTGGAACACTGTGACCGTCATAAATATGAATCAGTTGCCAAGCATCTGAATATAAATCACAAGACCCTGGAGATGCTGCAACATTCCAGCTGATTGGTGCTTCTTCTGGGCTCAGCAGAAGCACCAGGATCAGTGCTGCTTTCCAGCTGATTGGTGCTTCTTCAGGGCTCAGCAGAAGCACCAGGATGAGCACCGAGCTCCAGCTGGAGCCTGGCGCTGATCCTGGCACTTCCACTGAGCCCTGACCACCCCGAAGAAGCGTCGATCAGCTGGAAAGCGGCACTGATCCTGGTGCTTCCACTGAGCCCTGACAGCCCTGCAGCTCCAGCCATCTCTTGCTCAGGCTTGTGCGGTGCTGCCACCGGTTCAGCTCTTTCCCCTCCCCCGCTACCACTTTTCTAGGATGGTCGCGTACCACCTGCCAGGTGGTACCCATACCACTGGTTGAAAAGCCCTGCTTTATAGGATTACCGGCCCTACTATTACAGTTCTTCTGTTAAAATCTAACTTTCCTTTGTCTCATGTCACCTCAAGAGACAATCAGTAATCAGAAGTGTAATTGTGAAGGAAGAAGTGACAAGCAAAACATACAGGATGGTAAATTTAGCTGAAAAAGTATAATCAAAAGAATTCTTCACCATTTATGATGGGCAAGTGGGCATTATCTGAAACCCCCCTGCCAGTTGTGATAATGAATGTACTAGAAACTAATGTTGTTCTTTCCTACTATATTAGTTTACCTCTTCCTTTAGTCCACCTGGAAGAACCACAAAGCAAACAGGATTTTCATTATAATCATTTAAATTATTTTCTATATTATATTTGTTTACTATCATAATTATAGCTCAATATAGACAATCTCTATGCTATTGTTCAGCCTAATATAAGTAGCCCACATAATAAGCAGCAGTGGGTCAAACAGTGGTGACTAATAAGACTTACTCTGTGTTGGAGCCAACAATTCCTTTATCAGTACTTCAACCATTCTTCTTATGTGGCCTCATTGTTAAGATTATTCCTTTCATCTATGGAAACTAATCCCTTTCATATACAACTTTAGCAAGGCGCTTATAAAATGTGTATTAAAGCAGTATTGACTTGTCTAACAATAAAAAGTACAATTAAGCTTCCAACACAGAGCATTACTAATTTACATAAAAATCTCTCTAAGCCATTCTTTTTACTTCAGAATATAACCAAAGGTTACATTCCATACCATGCACCAGTATTTTTTCTCTAAAATCAGCATATAGTTGTACCTATGCAGTACTGATCACTATTTTCATTGTGCACATATTTCTTTTTTAATAAAATTCATTGATTAACATATCAATAAGAAATAATATTAATGATCATTAGACAAAATGGCTAGGTACAAAATGTTCTTTTTATAACATCACATAATGAAATAATTCAAGGCTGTTTCTTATCGAGTATCACTGGCCCAATAAAATCACCCTAAAGATCAGAACAGAGCCATAATTTTATTCCACCTTCCAATGGTAATAGCTCATTTTCATAATGTACTATTTAAGCAAGAAGCTTATAAAAACCATACACGAGTGATAATGACCATTCTATGCCTGAAAATGCATAAATAGTTAGGCTTCTACCACTAAGCATTTCCACCTAAGAAGATTACCAAAGATCTTTTCTGCTGTATGTCTAATTTCCATAAACCAAATAAGCGCTATTGTCTCTTCACACTCCATATACTATACCTTTTCTGAATATTTTTGCACCTAATGGTAATTGTATATGTGTGCATGTGTTCACAGTAAAATAGATATAAAAACAATGCAGCTGGTTGTAAATACATTCTAAACTCCTATGACCCAGTTTCTCCTCAAGCCTTCTCTATTTTTTTTTATTTCCTCAAATACACCTCCCATCTCTCTAAATAAAAGGCTCTGGTTTAGCACTTATATACAGTTAAGGATATATATACCCGCGAAAACCTCAGAAAACAAATTATATATATATATATATATATATATATATATATATATATATATATGTATGTATGTATGTATGTATGTATGTATGTATGTATGTATGTACGTACGTACGTACGTACGTACGTACGTACGTACGTACGTACGTATGTATGTATGTATTACATAATATAAAAGAACCTTGACATAAAAATGGTTTAAGTGCAGCATAGTGTTTACTGCCCACTGTTTTTAGTCTAAGATGGCACAAAATTTTATCCCAACTGCTTGATAAAAGAGCAGTATCTCTTTAGAGTAACACAAGATGACATTGCTCTAGGGCATGTCAAACAGTGTAAAATAGCACAATGTGCTTAACTTTAGCCAATATCCTTCTACCCCTCTTGAAACATCACTTTACAGAAGATAGGATGATACAGATTGTATTGTCAATATCAGTAATAACCTCCTACTTTTAAAAACCATTTGCATTACTGTATTCGCCTATGGCACCAGCATCACGTCCATTTTGATTATACTGTGATGGAACAATGGTTTGTACATTTCCTACCTCAAAAATCTGCTTTCCACATAGTGGTAGGTCATTTTCTCCATTTGAAAATGGATAGAGCCTAACTATAATGCTAATCTTGCTCAAGAAAGATATTTGGGTCTCAGTAATTTTTTAAAGGAAATAATATTACATCTTATTAAAGAAAGAGGGGGGGGACTTACCTGTGGCAGTTCCAGGAGTGACATACAGTACATAACAGGTGCTTCAGTCATTATCTGGTTGCCAGGAGAGCTTTCCTACAGGTCACTGGCATATTCCAGCATGTTACCTGGAATTTGTAATAGCAAAAATAACTAACTTCGAAGGCTTATGAAAAGGCCAAAGGATTTCTGAGAGAAAAAATGCCTAGATCTGAGAAGAGTGTACCATATTGTCTGATACGGTGTGAGGGAAAGTTAGCATACGTGAAGAAGAACAAAGAAAAACACAAAGAGAAAGGAACAGGGAAAAAAAGTGAGATGAACAATCCAGATAGATAAAACAATTAAGGTAAAATCCTAATCAGAGAAACCAAACGGATAGAGACAAATAAAGTATTTATCATAACTTTTGTAGTTGGAACATTATTTAAGCAATTTAGAATCAACCTACAGTATGTTATTCTTAATATGTAGCATGAAATGATGTACTTTTGCAAAATTAATTGTACTAATAAGGAATGGTTACATTGGGTATTATAGCCTGAAGGGAGACTTTTCCCCCCTCTTTAGAGATGGTCTTTCTTGGAAACTATCAGATACTTGCTTAGTCATAAGGTTTAATTATAACAACAATAATAACAACTATGATTATGATTATTATTTTACCTTAACACAGTGGTTCTCAACCTTTTTAATGCCGCGACCCCAGTCATAAGTCGAGGACTAAACTGGTCGTAAGTCGAGGACTAAACCGGTCGTAAGTCGAGGACTAAACTGGTCATAAGTCGAGGACTAAACCGGTCGTAAGTCGAGGACTACCCAACCGGTCATAAGTCGAGGACTTTCCCTACCCGGGAGCGCCGCGCATGCGTGGTTCCGCCCCCTGCGCCGACCGAGGTGTAGCTGGCAAGCGGCAGCAGACCGACCACCAGCTGGCCCAGCCCAAGGGAGGTAAGGCACCCGCCGGAAAAGGGGAAAAAATGGCAGACAAAAAAAATGGTGGACAAAAAAAATGGCAGACAGCCTTGCTTGGCGACCCCCATGAAATGGTCGATCGACCCCAAATGGGGTCCCGACCCACAGGTTGAGAACCACTGCCTTAACAGCTCTCATGTCCTTGGTTAGGACTTGAACTGTTAAGTTTTTGCCAGACCCAGACTGTGAATCAAATCAAAGATTAAATCTTAAATAATAATAAAGTTTCTACCAATGCCATGATTCAATTTTTATTTTCCAGACAATACTCCACATTTCATGATTCATGATAACCATTTAATCCTCATTAAATGACTCTTCAAGGGCTTTCTCTCTTTGATAGAATAGAATAGAATAGAATAGAATAGAATAGAATAGAATAGAATAGAATAGAATAGAATAGAATAGAATAGAATAGAATGGATCTTAGAAGTCTTCTAGTCCAGCGCCCTGCTCAGGCATGAGAACCTATACCATCTCAGACAGATGACTGTCTAGTCTCTTCTTAAAAATCTCTAGTGATGGAGTGCCTACAATTTCTGGAGGGAAGCTGTTCCACTGGTTAATTGTCCTCACTGTCAAGATGTTTCTCCTTAATTCCAGGTTGCTTCTCTCCTTGATCAGTTTCCAACCATTGTTTCTCGTCCTTCCCTCTGGTGCTCTGGTGAATACCGTGATCCTCTCTTCCTTGTGGCAGCCCCTCAGATACCAGAATACTGCTATCATGTCTCCCCTGTTTCTTCTTTTCTTTAGACTAGCCAAACTCATTTCCTGCAACCATTCTTTGTATGTTTTAGTCTTCAGGCCTTTGATCATCTTAGTTGCTCTTCTCTGAATTTTTTCCAAACTCTCAACATCTTTTTTGTGATATGGTGACCAAAATTGGATGCAGTATTCCAGGCATGGTCTTACTAGGGTTTTATGAACTAATACTTCGCGTGATCTTGATTCTATGCCTCTGTTTATATAACCCAGGATTGTATTAGCTTTTTTGGTTGCTGCTGCACACTACTGGCTCATAGTCAAGTGATTGTCCACTAGGACTACAAGGTCCCTCTCACAGTTACTGTTTTTAAGCCAGGTGATGAAGATATTGAAGAGTACTGGGCCTAAGACGGAACCTTGTGGTACTCCACTGCTTACTTCTCTCCATGTGGATGTAATGCCATTGAGGACTACTTGTTGAGTACCGTTTGCAAGCCAGCTACAGATCCATCTGGTGGTGATGTTGTCTATTCCATCTTTTTCTAGCTTACCAAGGAATAGGTTGTGGTCTACTTTATCAAATGCCTTACTTAAATCTATGTATACTACATCCACAGCATTTTGCTGGTCTACTAGTTTAGTCACTTTATCGAATAATGAAATAAGATTGGTTTGGCATGATCTGTTTTTAACAAACCCTTGCTGGTTACTAGTTATGACTTTGTTTGTTTCTACTTGTTCGCAGATCTGTTTTTTGATTATCTTTTCTAGGATCTTCCCAGGTATTGATGTTAAACTGATTGGTCTGTAGTTTCCTGGGTCTGTTTTTTCCCCCCCTTTCTTGACAATGGGAACCACATCAGCCCTTTTCCAATGTGTGTGTTGTATTTCAATTTTTCTCTAAATGTTTGCAAATTATTTCAGTGGACCTAATCCTAACTCATGTTGTTTCACTTTGGTTCATCTTGAAGACATTAATAGTAAATGTAATAATTTCCATCTATCAATATATTAATTTCTATAAAGCCTCCTGGGTCTCATTATGAAACTGGTCAATAGAAAATATCAGTCCAAAATGTAGATTTCATATGTCTAGGTGGGTAATCTACCTATATAAAACATTTGTTCATTTCAATTCATCACAGCATCAAAATGATACCCAATGGAATATTGGTTTTTGAAGATCACAGACGTATACGTATAATGTATAATGGAAGCAAGATGACCAATACATGCACCACAAATGACTTACTAATGGATCATTTTATCAACTGCATGCTTCTGAGTCCTATCCCATGACAATCACAGATTAATTTTAAAATACATTGGGAATTAATTGCAAATAGAAATGACAATGATATGGCAAATTTCAATTTTTTAGATTTTTTTCATACTGTTAGAACCCAGTTGTTGAAAGCAATGAGTGCCATACTATCTTAAGCAATATGAAGAATTTTTGGCTCAGGAGACTGGCTTGCTTTACACAACATTGTTTGTCTAGTTCATCAAACTTAGATACAGTGATAAAAACATTACTTATTTCTTCTGCTATTGCCAGATATTCATTTTTACAGTGGCATCAACACTTTTCTTAGAAGAATAACTGAATTAAAATGGTTTACATGAAGAAACATAGTTACCAAGGTGAATAAGTTTTATTTTATTTATACAGTATAAGTTTACAGGCTATTTCACTCCCTTGCAACAAGGAGTGAAACAGAATGTTTATAATAAAAACAAATAATTGGCTCTGGTCTGCATGGCTAGAATCCATCACATTTGTTTGTAAATGTTACTTGCTAAAAAGTAGATATAAAATATACATACTTGTGCCTGTGATCATTTACTTGATCATTAATAACTGTCATTTATTTTGAGACTATACTATCTCATAAGAAAGACAAATAATTTTATCAGCAAAACATGGACAGTCCTTTCAGCTTCTCCTAACAAGTTTCAAAAAGTCCTGCTGTTTGCTTGACATCTTCTCCAATTACCATGCTCTTTGGAAAGTGGGCAAACACAAATACAGTGGGCAATGGTTCTATTATAGCCAAAACTAATGAAAAATTAGTGTAGCTACAAAAGCCAAGGTTTTAACCTAGATAAATGTGCAAAAGACAGACATTCATCACAAATGCATAAAGGTGGCAAGGGTGGGTCACACTATTCAAAATCATGATGTTTGTTTCAAAAGCCTCTACATTGCACATATTTGATCATCTCAAACATCCAGAATCAACTGTACTGACCTTGGTAAGTACAAATTAAATTAAATCATTTTAAAATGCAGATTAAGATTATCCCTATTCATATATTGTGGAACATGCTGAGAATTTGTAATTGATATTTTTTCTCTGAATAATTAAAGTTTAGTGATGTCCCTATGTTGGTTTCCATATTAAAACGATATTGTTGTGTCCTGAGCCTGCAAGAGGCAGGCTCGGGATGTTGCAAGAGTCCCGGGCATTTGCAGAAGCTGCCTGGGACCAGACTGAGCGGCGCCGGCCTTGTGCGCATGCGCAAGGCGGGAAAAGCCCGCCTCATGATTGGTTGAACTTGCCCGGGGATCAGAGGGTATAAATAGAGGCCTGCGTGCCTCTGCTCTGGTTGTTCGTAGAATGGAAGCAAACAATAAAGACTTGTTGGAGATGCTTCGTCTCAAGCGCCATTATTCTCCGGACTTAACACTGGCGACGAAGGTGGGATCCAGTCTCTACAGCTAGGAAAAGCTAGAAGACTCACCCAAAGAAGTCCGGAAGAGAAACGGCGTGGAAGTAAGCGTTATCCTGCCAGTACGAAATCGCTGGAGGATGCGTGCGGCTGAAGAAGAAGAAGACCTGATCCTCGATCATGGCGAAAGTTGGGCGTTTAGCGGAATTCGACGTCTCCCACCCCGAGAGGTGGGAATCTTATGTGGCAAGAGTCGAGACATATTTCCGCATAAACCAGATTCGAGAGGAAGGCTTAAAGGCTGCCACATTGTTGTGCATTTGTGGGCAAGACGCCTTTGAGATCACCGAGAGCTTAATCGCCCCGGACTCGCTGGAAACGGTATCATACTCCGACCTCAAGAAAACTTTAAAGGAACACTTCCAGCCCAAGCAATCTGTCATGGCTTGGAGGCACACATTTCAACAGAGAGATCAGCGAGTTGGAGAATCAGCAAAAGATTACGTTGCGGCCTTGAGAAGAGCAGCTAAACCGTGCGACTTCAAAGACTTAGAGGAAAGACTGCGCGATCGTTTCGTGTGCGGACTGAGAAACACAGAATTACAGCAGAGACTGTTCTCCAGGGAAGATGTTTCCTTCCAAGATGCTCTGCGAGAGGTTTCGGCTGAAGAAGCTGCCGGCGGAGCGGTCAAGAACATGCGGCCTAAGTGAAACGTTCCAGAGACCGCCACTATTCACAAGGAAGACGTGCGCGAGGATTCGGACGAAGATCCTGAAGAAGAGGTGGACAAGCTTTACCAAGCAGCTGGGAGAAGGTCCAAGGATCGTCAGGACAAGGGCCCAGCTGAGCTTCGTTGCCTTGGATGTGGTGGACGCCACAAGCGAGCGGAATGTCGGTTCCGTTCCGC
>NW_015387057.1:461660-497603 GCF_001527695.2 Protobothrops mucrosquamatus | reverse complement strand
CTCAGACAATCATATTTCCAGGGAGAATCACATCCATATAAGGAGAGAACAAGGTCAGATAAACAATGAAGGAAGCAGAGTTTATTCCAGATGGCAGAAACCCAATGTCATTATATCACTTCTATTGCCTCCTGGGATCTTTTAAAATAATTCATTGGGACCTACAATGAAAGGATGGAGCTTAAATTCTCTGGTTCAGGCTATCAGCCACAAAGCCATGCCTTTCGCCAAATAACTCCATTATCTGTTCTTGTTGATTTTCCTATTGCACTCACCTCCAAAGACCAAGCTGTTATTACCTGCATATGGAGCATGCTTAGCAATGCCCTGTTTTGCGTGTTTCATGTGCATGAAATAACAGCTTGGTTGATGTCTGTGGAGATTCTCAGTCCTCCAGGACAGGGCTTTTCAACCAGTGGTACGGGTACCACCTGTGGTACATTGGCACCTGGCAGGTGGTACGCGACCATCCCAGAAAAGTGGTAGCAGGGGAGGGGAATGAGCTGAACAGGTGGCAGCACTGCACAAGCCTGAGTAAGAGATGGCTGGAGCTGCAGGGCTGTCAGGGCTCAGTGGAAGCCCCAGGATCAGCGCCAGGCTCCAGCTGGAGCTCAGCATTGATCCTGGCGCTTCTGCTGAGCTCAGAAGAAGCACCGATCAGCTGGAATGTTGCAGCATCTCCAGGGTCTTGTGATTTACATTCAGATGCTTGGCAACTGATTCATATTTATGATGGTCACCGTGTCCAGTGTCCCCCAGCAGACAGGGGGGGACATAAAAACCAAACACCATCCCACATCATGATCAGTCCTTAATCTGGTCTTTCAGGCCCATTGTAACTGAGTCCATCCCCCTTGGTTCTGGTCTTTCTCTTCTTCTCCTTCCTTCCATCTTTCCCAGCATTAGACTCTTCTCCAAAGAGTTGGGTCTTCACATACTGTGTCCGAATATAAGTTCAGGAAACAAATTAAAATAAGTAAGAGGATAAAGGAGAGGAAAAACCTGTTTTCCTTTCCTTTCCATCTCTAGGATTAGTGCAGATCTAGGTCAGAGGAAAAAAGGCAAATGAATTTCAGGAACCAAAGCAGGTTGTTCAAGACTCCTGTAAAACCTAGATCCAATACTGGTACTAACAACTGCATCATATTGATGGATTAGCATGCAATGTTGGCTTATTTATTATTTAGAGATGCTGATGAGTGGTTTTGAGGCAAACATAAAATTGTTTCCGTTCAGAGCTAGCCTGAAACTTTCCAAATAATTTTTTTTTAAATAAAACCTCGTACATACATTGTAAGACTAAACTGGTGATAAATTAACTGACAAAGAAAAGATCCTTACAATCTGATTTGGAGGCATCTGGAAATGTCTCATTTTATCCGGTCCTCATATAACCTCATCTGAAAGGACAATATCATTTTCCTCTTGGCATTTTGATTCTCTTAATAAACGTTAAGTTTTCAGAATTTTATTTAAGGTGGGATTTTGAAATAGTTCTGCATTTTTTTTTTCAGCAACTACATATTGATGCAGTTCAATACCAGAATATAAAATAATGCAAATACAACGACGAATGCAATGTATAATTTTACACAGGGAATGTTCTTTGAAATACATTGTCTTCTTTTCTTAAGAATCTTACAGTTGCTTCAGTAATTCAGGAGCAATGATTAATTGATTATAATTTATTATTGTTAGTCATAGTAATTGTGTAGGCTAATTTTCTTCTTCCTGAGTTTCAAGGTCTTGGGATTTGAAAAAAAAAAAAATCTAATTATGTATAAGTTGTCCAATAGTACCACAGCTGGGCCATTGTAAGTTGTTTGAAATTTAGACAGTCCATTTTTTTCCTAAGTCTTCCTGATAAAGTACCTTGTATCCCAAAAACAGTTGGCAACACTCTCAACTTCTTCCAAATTTTTGCAATCTCCATGTTCAAATCTTGGTATTTTGTCATTTTTTTCCTTCTTATCCATTGTCTTTGACATTACTATCTATTAGATCAGAGGTCCCCAATCTTTTGGGCATCAGGGACTGATTCCGTGGCGAAAGGTTTTTCCACGGACCAGAGAGTGTGTAGTTTTGTGTGCTGCAAGAGAAGAGAAGAGAAGAGAAGAGAAGAGAAGAGAAGAGAAGAGAAGAGAAGAGAAGAGAAGAGAAGAGAAGAGAAGAGAAGAGAAGAGAAGAGAAGAGAAGAGAAGAGAAGAGAAGAGAAGAGAATGGTCAGCAGCAAACGGGTGGACTCAATTGCCTTAGAGATGTTTCTGTTCCATTTTTTAAAGGGATTTTCTCAAGTCACTGCAATGTACTGGTGTTGTTCAACTTTCCTGCAGGATGTTTCAATGTGCACCCAGGGAATTTGTAATTTCATTTCAAGTTCCTAGTCTGGATGACTACGCTTAAATTCCATGTTTGGGAATAGCTTTTCTTTCTAAGATTTTTTTTTCAATACAGTTTACAGGTCATTAGACTAATAATCCAAATTTTTCTCCTGTACAGTTTGTTTTTCTGGTCTTTTGTCTTCCGTGGAAAATATAGTTTGTCAAATCAGTACAAAGGCACATAGGACATTATTCTTTGGCATGAGTTTTCTGGTTGGCTAGCCAAAGTAATCATGGTCCATCTGAGTCCAAACAACTATTTTTATAGTCTGTTAAATTATTAGTACTGCCATAGGTTGATGACTCTAAATGATTTCCATCATTTAGGTTAGACTTTAGGGCAGGGGTCTTCAAACTTGGCCCTTTTATGACTTGTGGATTTCAACTCCCAGAATTCCTCAGCCAGCGTGCCTGGCTGAGGAATTCTGGGAGTTGAAGTCCACAAGTCGTAAAATGGCCAATTTGAAGACCCCTGTTTTAGGGATTTCCTTAACCACTTGCAATACTGTATTCTGAACTTATTTTTTTCTTTATTTCATTGTGCATCTCATATTTCCATATTTCATTGTGTATCCCATATTTCCAATATATTTCCCATATTTCCAGTATTATAATACTGCTGAAGTACTAGAGGTTTGCTTGCTGATTAATTTCTCAATTGAATATTTTCTGGTGAATTAATTTTCCCCTTTCTTTAATCCAATTATCCTAAGTGCATCGCAACATCACTATTAAATAACCAAACAGTATTTATTAATGATTCCAGTTCAGCTTTTGATTAGGTGTATAATTTTAGGGTCTTTGAATTAAAAAGATGGGATGGGGTGTTTTTTTTTTTAACCTTCCTTTATAAAAATTTTCTTTAGCATCCTTGTCTGTGGAATTATCACCAATCTGCACAACCAAGCTGATAGTGAAACAGCTTGAAAGATTTCATTTGTTCATATTTTTTATGATCCGTCTAGGTGGGAGGAAGGGAATTCATATGTCTTCTTATTATTCATCCAAGCATACAGAGAGTCACATTCTTTTGTTTTGAATTTTTTAGGTTTATCAACAAACATTGGTCTTAAATTTGCTGAGGTTGAGAAACAATATGATAAATTATCACCAGCATAGCTCTCGAACATCACTGGACACATAAGTCTCCCATTCTATAGATAGTAGGCATCCTCCTCCTCCTCCTCCTCCTCCTCCTCCTCCTCCTCCTCCTTCTAGAAACTTTTAGCAAAATCCGAAGACCTAACTCAGTAGAAGTAAAAGGAAAAGCCGAATAAGAATCGTTGAAAAAAAAATACAGTGAAAATGTTGGATATAGCAACTGGTGCAGAAAAGTTGTGTATATTTGTAGATTATTTCTGGACATGCGTATTTTCCATGACCAGTCAAAATAGAAAGCACGACCCAGAAAGTTTGGCTCAGCCTTCTCAGTTTGGCTTTGGTTTTGTCCTTCAAAGAATTGAGGGAAAACAAAATTAAGAATGTGCAATAAAGAGCTGGTTGCTTAGACTAACCATCCTCTTAAATAATTATGTAGTAAGCAGACTGTCCGCATTATTGTACTTATTAGGATTGTAAATGTCATCCCCCTGATTATAGCAAAATTATGAACTGCAATTGGGTCCTGAAACTTTTTATAAAGTCAACACCCTTCAAATACGCAACTGATCCCCAGTTACAGTAAAATTATACTTTTTTGTATTTTGCAATGCAGTTTAACGCCGCCTCCTCCTCCTCCTCCTCCTCCCTCCCTCCCTCCCTTGATTGCACATTTAAGGCAAACGTACCAAGTGTTTATATTAGAGAAATCAGGCACACAAATATAGCACGCAAGGAAATTGCTGCCAAAAATGATTTCACTTTGGCAACATTGCAGGATAAATGTAAGGAAAAGTAGGGGAAGAAAATGCATACAGTACAATTCTTTTGTACAGTATTTAAAAAAATACCCCTCTCCAATACATAAATGGGACAAATGGAACTTGACCGAATAAAACAGGAATATAAGTGGATCCAAAATTAATCTGTTTACTCTAGATCTGATAAGACGAATGGGCAATTATTTCAGGCCTGAGGGATGTTAACCATTTAGGGCTTCCAGAACAACAAGGAAGCAGATGGGTTTTGGGTAGAACATGGCCAAATTATTCAAATCTTTTGGGAGGCAATGCCCTATTTTCACTTCTTAGCGTATAAAAGAAACCAAATGTAAAAAAAAAATTGAATAATTGTACTGCCACTGCTGAATTTCATTGGCACATTGTAGGAAGCCATAAAAAGGCACCAGATATGGTCTGGGTCATTCAGAGTTTGAAGCATCCTGATCAGAAAATGCTTCCTTTGCTGCATGTATTAATTTCAAGGAAAACATCCGTGCAATTCCCTGTCATTGTGGAGCATAGGAAAAAGTGACAAAATGATGAGAAATGTCATTGTCTCCCTGTATGCCAGACAAAAAATAAATAATACATAAATAGTTATTGTCCGCTCTGTTCTGGAATATCCTGAGCATTGCTAGATAGTCTAAGACACTAACTGTTGATTTACTCCTGATTCACACACAACTACAATACAATGTGTCTGTGTCCCTTGCCTAAACTCTGAAACTGAAAACAATAACAAGTCTGCCCAGAGAGAATCTTGAGCAGAATAAGAGAATAAAATAATAATATTGAAACAACAACAACATCTGCCTATCCCAGGTCCTTGGAAAGGACTTGATAGGTGGATAAAAATGTCAAACCCACTCTGAACAACTGGCTGATTGTGTGACAAACCATAATAATGAAAGTCGGTTGGGTGATTGTGGCCAGTTTGCAATATCTCGCAACATTAGCAAGAAATGCCATTACAAGAAGTGATGGGACCACAAGACAGACAAAGTAACAGTAAACGAGGAAGCTAAAGATTTCGAAGAGAACAAGCATCTGCAACGTAACACCCTAGACTTAAAAATGGTTGATCAGAAAGACACAAAGAAGTCTGGATAGTGGATTTGAGAGCACCTAGGTCAGGGGTCTTCAAACCTGGCCCTTTTATGACTTGTGGACTTCAACTCCCAGAATTCCTCAGCCAGCATGCATGCTGGCTGAGGAATTCTGGGAGTTGAAGTCCACAAGTCATAAAAGGGCCAGGTTTGAAGACCCCTGACCTAGAGACAGCAGAAGAGAAGAGAAAGAACTAAAGGAAATCACAAAATACAAATCTGCAAATAGAGTAGAATGCCTGGGGCAAAAGAAAGCAAAGTACTACCAACGGTTTTACAACCCCAGCGTTTTGCAATCCCAAAAACATCTGGAGCCTCACTTGAACCCCATCGGCATTGACTTCATCCCTAACAGTCCATTGCAAAAGGCAGCTTTACTTGGAACAGCTCACGACTTGCAACAATATCTCAAACACCATCAAACACCCATCCCTGCCTATCCCAGGTGGTTAAAAATGCCAAATCCAGTCTAAACAACTAGCATACTGTGTGTCCCACCACAATAATGAAAGCCAGTTGAATGATTAGGGTGATTTGAGGAACAATAAAAGGAAAGCGGCTTTGAAATAACTTGGCATGTCTTCCTTGATTTGGAGAACCTGGCATCCATTGACCATCCAATATCTCAGGGGCGGCCCCAAAGAAGAGGGAGTCAAGCTATTCTCCAAAGCGCCTGAAGGCAGGACAGGAAGCAACGTATGGAAACTAATCAAGGAGAGAAGCAACCTAGAACTAAGGAGAAACTTCCTGACAGTTAGAACAATTAACCAGTGGAACAACCTGCCTCCAGAAGCGGTGAATGCTCCAACACTGGAAGTTTTTAAGAAGAGACTGGATAGCCATTTGTCCGAAATGGTGTAGGGTTTCCTGCCTGAGCAGGGGGTTAGACTCGATGACCTCCAAGGTCCATTTCCAACATCATCATCATCATCATCATCATCATTATCATCATTATCATCATCATCATCATCATCACTTGCTGCTCCTGTTCTTCCTCCTACAACAATAAAATTCCCTCTCTCCAAATACGTTTTCTTTCCTCTTTACAAATGCTGCACGGTTCTTTATACATTTACAGGTAGTCCTCAAATTAGGATCACAGCTGAGCCCAATATTTCTGTTGCTAAGTGAGTTTTGCCCCATTTACTTGCAGTTGTTCAGTTAGTCACACAGTTGTTAAGTGACTCTGGCTCCTCCCCCCTTGACTTCGGTTGTCAGAAGGTCACAAAAGGGGATCCCGTGATCCCTGGGACACGGCGACCGTTGTAAATATGAGTCAGTTGCCAAGCGTCCAGATTTTGATGAGGGGGAATGCTGAAATGGTCGTAAGTGCGAAAACCAAACATAAGTCACTTTTTTCACTCCTGTTGTAACTTTGAACTGCCACCAAATGAACTGTTATAATTTGAGGACTACCTGTATTCAGTGGTGAGATTCAGCCAGTTCGCACCAGTTTGGCAGAACCGGTAGCTAATTTTTTGTTGCCCAGGCCCAGAACAGACTTCCAGAAACGCCATCCACACAAAGAACTGGTTGTTCCCATATTTGAATCCCACCACTGCCTGTATTGTAATTTAATAAACATTATTTGAATCAGTGGAACACAGACAAGGCTCCTCTCAGTTCCACAATATCTCATTTTACAAACCGGGGCTCACTGCCAGTTTCCACAATCATTTTATGGACAAAATTCCTTTCAGTATTTCCCCCAATATTTATACTTTTTTTTGGATGAGAATGAATAATTCCCAACGAGGGTATCAGATGTTTTTCTCACTAGTTATATTTTTAACTTCTGTAGAAACCAAAGTTAAAATCTCCTCAACCTCTTGTGATATTTCTGTAATTTCTGAAGAACTCATAACAAGCCTTTCTCACATGCTTCCCTTACATGGTTACTACTTGGCATCACCAAGGGTGAGAAGGCTCTATCCTTGACCTAGATTAGAGACACTTGATCATTATAAAAAGAAGAGATTTTTTCTTATTGTTCCAGATACATCTTTGGAGATATTTGAAAAAACAAAAGAAAAGAAAATACAAAACACCGATGTAGTTTTTGGTAAAACCAGCCAGTATGAACAACTTTCCAGATTTATTCTGGGCAGGAATTGTCAATCCAGCAACTTCCAAATGGAGTTTGGACTATATCAGCATATACTTCTTTGGGAGGGCAGGAATTGATCAACTGTTCTCACTGTCAGGAAATTTCTCCTTGGTTCTAGGTTGGAATTGTAACACGATTGTTGAGTGAATCTGGTTTCCCCATTGACTTTGCTTGTCAGAAGGTCACAAAAGCTGATCGCATGACCCCAGGAGACAGAAACTATCACAAATAGGAGTCAGTTGCCATTCTCAGGAAATTTCTCCTGAATTCCAAGTTGGATCTCTCTTTGATAAGCTGCCACTCATTGCTTCTTGTTCTGCCCTTAGGCTCAGGTGCTTTTGACAATAGGTCTCCCCTTCTTCTCTCTGACAGCCCCTCAACTACTGGAGAACTGACATCATATCACCCCTACCCCTTTCTTCCATTAAACTAGGCATATCTAGTTCCTTCAGTCGTCCATCACAGGCCCAATAGTCATTTCCAGATTGGAAACATATGTTAGACTTGGCAAATGCTACCAAATAAGGTATATTTTGTCTGAAATGGTATAAGGCTTCCTGCCTGAGCAGGGGATTGGACTAGAAGACCTTTAAGATCCCTTCCAACTATTCCCTTCCCTTCCACTCCACCTATTCTATTCTATTCTATTCTATTCTATTCTATTCTATTCTATTCTAATAATAATAATAGTAATAATAATAATAATAGTAATAGTAAAGTTGGAAGGGATCTTGGAGGTCATCTAGTCCAACCCCCTGCTCAGGCAGGAAACCCTATACCATTTCGGACAAATGGCTGTCCAATCTCTTCTTAAAAATCTCCAGTGTTGGAGCATTCACCGCTTCTGGAGGCAGGTTGTTCCACTGGTTAATTGTTCTAACTGTCAGGAAGTTTCTCCTTAGTTCTAGGTTGCTTCTCTCTTTGATTAGTTTCCACCCGTTGCTTCTTGTCCTGCCTTCAGGCACTTTGGAGAATAGCTTGACTCCCTCTTCTTTGTGGCAGCCCCTGAGATATTGGAACACTGCTATCATGTCCCCCCTCGTCCTTCTCTTCGTTAAATTAGACATACCCAATTCCAGCAACCGTTCCTTATATGCTTTAGCCTCCAGTCCCCTAATCATCTTTGTTGCTCTTCTCTGTACTCTTTCTAGAGTCTCTTTTTTACATCGTGGTGACCAAAACTGGATGCAGTTCTATTCTATTCTAGTCTATTCTATTCCACTCCACTCCACTCCACTCCACTTCTTCTATTCTATTCTATTCTATTCTATTCTATTCTATTCTATTCTATTCTATTCTATTCTATTCTATTCTATTCTTTTATGAACTTAATGAACTTTATGGCACTTAATTTCAATGGAAGATCTTGAGGAATGGGCACAGCTTTGTGTAACGTAGCTCTCCACACCTGCTTTTGTGAGACTCCTGAATCCCATTGCTGAAATTTAGTACAGGTGGTCCTCAACGTACAGCCGTAATTGAGCCCCAAATTTCTGTTACTAAGTGAAACAGTTATGTGAATTTTGTACCCATTTTATGATTTTTCTTGCCACGGTGGTTAAGTGAATCCCTGCAGTTGTTAAGTTAGTAAAACAGTTAAGTACATCTGGCTTCCCCATTGAATTTGCTTGTCAAAAGGTCAAAAAAGGTGATCTCCGGACACGGCCACCGTCATAAATATGAACAGCTGCCCATTTCCGAATTTTAATCACATGGCCCTGGGGATGCTGCAATGGGAATGCAGCGGGGAAAAACGGTCCTGAGTCATTTTTTTACAGTGCCGTTGTAACTTTGAATGACCCCTAAATGAACTGTCGTAAATTGAGGACTATCTTAATTATTATTCATTTGATTTGCACTTACGGACTGGGTTGGGGTGCAGAATGAGAGAAGCTGAACAAGGTAAAATCAGGGAGCCAGGTGGAACTCGCACTTCAGATCCTTCACGGCAAACCTCCGCGAGAGGAGCAGAAAGAGGGCAGAATTCCTTTTTTTCTGTCAAGATTTCTTTAAAAAAACAAAAAAAACAAAATAAAATTTAAACAATGACACCTGATATCTAAAAGAATTACAAAACGCCAATGAAGTCACCCAACTGTATTTTGTAAATTATGTTTCATGCTCGCTTTGTGTGCGGCCATGTCTGTGAGCCTGCCTTGCACAGACCTGCAACTCTACCCTCCTGTAATTTTTTTTGTGGGTTTTCCCCTGAATCTGAAAACCTGAAATGCAAATTTGGACACAATGAAATTTCCGTTGCTGACACTCAAAGATGCCAAACTAGATAAGCATTAAAATGTAAACCAATGGATATAGTTTGGTCTAGTGCAGGGGTAGGCAACCTTGGCTCTTTTATGACTCGTGGACTTCAACTCCCAGAATTCCTGAGGCAGCCATGCTGAGGGGAAAGGGAGAGTTTCCAAGCTGAGCCATGCTGGCTCAGGAATTCTGGGAGTTGAAGTCCATGAGTCATAAAAGAGCCAAGGTTGCCTACCCCTCCTCTAAACTAATAAAGTCTACATTAATTAACATTAATTATGCTTTCATATGTTCCTCTAGGTCAGGGGTAGGCAACCTTGGCTCTTTTATGACTCATGGACTTCAACTCCCAGAATTCCTCAGCCAGCCATGCTGAGGGGAAAGGGAGAGTTTCCAAGCTGAGCCATGCTGGCTGAAGAATTCTGGGAGTTGAAGTCCATGAGTCATAAAAGAGCCAAGGTTGTCTACCCCTGGTCTTGGAGGCTCACCGCTTAAAACAGGAGGACTTAGGACAGGGGTAGGCAACCTTGGCTCTTTTATGACTCGTGGACTTCAACTCCCAGAATTCCTGAGCCAGCATGGCTCAGCTTGGAAACCTCTCCCTTTCCCCTCAGCATGGCTGGCTCAGGAATTCTGGGAGTTGAAGTCCACGAGCCATAAAAGAGCCAAGATTGCCTACCCCTGGCCTAGTGGTTAAGGCGTCAGGTTAGAAACTAGGAAATGAGGGTTTCTAGTCTCACCTTTGGGATGAAAGATGGCTGGGAGACTGGGGCCAATCACCAGGAGACTGGGAGTTCTAGTTCTGTCTTAGACGTGAAAGCTGAATGGTTGACTTTGGGCCAATCACCAGGAGATTGTGAGTTCTAGTCCCACTTTAGGCATGAAAGTCGATTGGATGGCTTTGGACAAGTTATTCTTTCTCAGCCCAACGCAACTGACAGGGTTATTACTGTGGGAAAATAGGAGAGGGAAGGAGTATCAGATATGTTTGCTACCTTGGGTTGTTTGTAAAAACAACAAAGGTAGAATAAAAATCTCCTTGTGATCCTGGAGAGGTAGAAACTGCATTGTTCTTCTGCACTGATCCTTTTGCAGAGGCACTCATAACAGATTTATCCTCCTTCTGATCAGCTAGATATCCTAATCTTTAAGGGTTGGCCACTGCCCAGATGTTGCTCCTAGACTGAACAGCCTTTTATCGCAGTACATGTGGCTTAGGTTTTGCCCAGAAACTTTTAAGATCTACTGGGGGCCCAGTTCTTGGTTATTCTATGTGATCCCAGATATCATTAGTTTTGGGACAATTTTACAGATTATCACACTTTACCTATATTTTAGACACTCATGTTTTTATAATTTTAGATGTTATCTATTTTGTATACTTTTAGATACTCTTTTAAAACTTAGACATGGATTGCTTCACGCGCGGATTCTAATCAGGTTGTTTTATAAAAGTATCTTAATTTTGTTGTTGTCTCTTAAGTTAAAAAAATAAACCTTTGATTTTAGGCTTCGATGACTAGAAGGACTTTGTTGTTATGTAAACTGCTGTTGATATTCGCTTGAACTATCTAGAAATATAAAGCAAAAGGTCGAGGGGCTTCTAGAAAACTTAATTTTTAAGGAGGGGAAAAGAGTATTATGCCAGCTAGATCTAGAGAAAACACAAGAGGGAGCCATGTATCTTTCAGGGAATAGTAACGTTTCAAAGCGCTCATTTTAAATCAGTCAGAAAAGATTTCCCAGCACTATCTTTCAAAGCAAAGGTAAGGGGGGGGGACTGAAAACGGAGTGATGACGCAAAGTATTACTGTCACACCATCCCACTTCCTTACCTGGAAGCTCCCTAGTTCTGTGTTTGCACAGACATGTCCAAAGCACTCATACTTGTGGAAATAAACCACCATCTGTGCCAAAGTCTGATGGCTCAGCAAAATTTTGCAAATTCAAATGGACATAAATTTTGTTTATATTTTGTAGATTATATTCGGCTACTAGCTGGAAGAAGAAGCAAAGGGGTGTGATTTGGGAAAAGACACTCCGCTTACTGTTCGCCCTCAACCAGGACCGGGAATTTGAGATAAACACGGGTATCAAAAAACAGTCCAGAAAGTTGCAATATGAAGGATCAGTTCAGGGTTTCAGAGAGACATCAATGACTGTTGAAAGACCAACAAAAACCAAACCCTTTACATCATTTCTGCTGCTCCATTGGTTGGAAAAACAAACCTGAAACCAACAGAAGCGGCCCACTTCCCTCCTTTCCATTAAAAATAAAAATCTAAGATTCCTCCTTTCCAAAAGAACTGCAAAAGAAAATATAAGTTCATTGAAAATTAGACTGAAAAAGATCAGTGTGCTTTGTAGCGGGAGAAAATCTCTAGGAAATTGAAGGACAAATTTTAGCATAGTATTTGTTAAGTCCGGAGAATAATGGCGCTTGAAGCAATGCATTTCCAACATGTCTTTATTCTCTGACTACAATCTATGAACAACCCGAGCAGAGGTACGCAGGCCTCTATTTATACCCTCTGATCCCCGGGCAATTCCAACCAATCACAAGGCAGTCTTTTCCCGCCTTGCGCATGCGCGCAAGGCCGGCGCCGCTCAGTCTGGTCCCGGGCAGCTTTTGCAAATGCCCGAGACTCTTGCAACGTCCCGAGCCTGCTTTCGCAGGCTCAGGACACAACAGTATTCATCTAGCTAAAACCAGAAACCAGAAACTAAAATCGTAAGACTACGTCTCATCTACTTTGGCCATGTCGTGGGTGGAAATTCATTGGAGAAGTCAGCAATGCTAGGAAAGGTTAGTGGAACCAGAAGAAGGGGCAAATAAAGAACATGCTGGCTTGACAATATCAAATCTGATATAAAAATGAACATCCAACAACTGAAAGAAACTGTGGGTAGCATGGAGAACACTTGCCTATAAAGTTGCCAAGAATTGGACATGACTGAATGGTTAAAGTAACAACAAGTAATCCAACATTCTGGTGACCCGCTAAGTAAACTGTCTGTTTAGAATAGAATAGAGCTGGAAGGGACCTTGGAGGTCATCTAGTCCAGGGCTTTTCAACCTTTTCACCCATTGTACCATTTTTAGGATATGGCAGTATCCGAGTACCACCAGTCGCCTAGCAAGGTGTCAAAAACTTGATGACCAAAAAAAAAAAAAAAAAGGGATAAAGTGATGAAGTACAGGTAGTCCTCGACTTACAACAGTTCGCTTAGTGACTGTTTGAAGTTACAATGGCACTGAAAAAAGTGCCTCCCAAGCCACAGCCGAGCAAGACACCTGCCTGCCCACCCGGCGGCGCTCTTCCTCCTGTCTGAGGTTTTCATTGTTGTGAGCATTTCTGTTGAGCATTGGCAGCGGGGGTGGGGTGGGGGGTGTTTGGTCTTTATTCCCCCCGTCTGCTGGGTGGTTGCAGCAGGTTTTGGTCCCTTCACATGACCCTGGGACACTGTGACCGTCATAAATATGAATCAGTTGCCAAGCATCTGAATGTAAATCACAAGACCCTGGAGATGCTGCAACATTCCAGCTGATCAGTGCTTCTTCTGGGCTCAGCAGAAACGGCAGGATCAGTGCGAGCTCCAGCTGGAGCCTAGCGCTGATCCTGGTGCTTCCACTGAGCCCTGACAGCCCCAAAGAAGCGCCGAGCAGCTGGAAAGCGGCACTGATGCTGGCGCTTCCGCTGAGCCCTGCCAGCCCTGCAGCTCCAGCCGTCTCTCGCTCAGGCTTGTGCGGTGCTGCCACCGGTTCAGCTCATTCCCCTCCCCCGTTACCACTTTTCTAGGATGGTCGCGTACCACCTGCCAGGTGCCAATGTACCACAGGTGGTACCCGTACCACTGGTTGAAAAGCCCTGTATCTAGTCCAGCTCCCTGCTCAAGCAGGAGAACCTATATCATCCATGAGGAAACTTCTATAATTTCGTAAGCCACAGAGGACTCATAGGCCAATATGCTGTTTTCCTCAAATGCAGGGGAGAAGGATGAGCGAGTGGTACACAGAGATATATGTCATTTTGCCTGAGAAAATGGATGGAAGAACCCAGGAACCCAGTTTCTCCCTTGCTTATGTTCAGACACTTCAATCTTGCAACCCGATTGCATTGCAAATGAGTACTATGGTGCAGCTGCTCAAAGGATCCAACCTTGAAATGGTTTTTTCCTTAAAACAGAAATTCCCCGGTGGAGAGTGAACTAATTAAAAAATTTTTGATATGTGCAGAGACGGATAGATTATCCTTAGAAATTAAAGACAAGGATGAAACAGAACATTATGAAGTTTGGGATAAGATGTATTATTGGCTAGACTCGAGGAGAAAAAGTCAGAACAAAGAAAGCTCGTCTAGAAGAGAGAAAGTGTAGATTTTCAACCTCAAAGTGAGCGTAAGATAGAAAGAATATGAAATAAGAATGGAAATGGAAGTTATGTTATAAATAGACGTAAATGTGTACGTAAATATATAAATATGTAAATAGTATAAAATGCAATATGTAAATGGTATAAAAGATCAATGACTAGGAAGATATATGGCATATGGTATATGGTAGAGTATGTATGGCAAAATAACAGCCAGAAAAGTCACAGTGTTCAACCTGTTTTTAAATGTTTACTTAATAAAAACTATATAAAAAAAAGAAATGTTTTTTTTCTTGGTAAAAGGAAACATATATATTTTATATATATATATATATATAAAATAAACTTCGTGAAAAAGATTCAAGAAAAATACAGTTTCAGGAAGCATAAAAAAGATTTGTTTTTGGGTTCAGTTCGCCACCTAGTGGCCTTATTAGCTTGTGAGGTATTTCTCCATAACTGTTGCGTATTCCAACATAGGGTCGCAAGAAAGGTGTGGCTACAACCATGCAACACATTAAACTCAGTTATTGCATTAATCCGTTGGGGGTTTCTCACAACATGTTGAACTACAGAGTAATCAAGCAAGCTGGCTTCGTGCTGGGTGAGCTAAATGTTCTGCAGCCTTAAGTTGAAAAGAAGGACTAGGGGAGACATGATAGCAGTGTTTCAATATTTGAGGGGCTGCCACAAAGAAGAGGGGGGGGGATCAACCTGTTTTCCAAAGCACTGGAAGGCAAAACAAGGAACAATGGATGAAAACTAATCAATGAGAGAAGCAGCCTAGTATTAAGGAGAAACTTCCTAACACTGAGAACAATCAACCAGTGGAACAGCTTGCCTTCAGAAGTTGTGGGTGCCCCATCACTGGAGGCTTTTAAGAAGAGACTGGACAGTTACTTGTCTGAAACGGTAAAGGATCTCCTGCCTGAGCAAGGGGCTGGACTAGAAGACCTCCAAGGTCCCTTCCAACTCTGTTATTCTGTTAAGTTTTTTTTAAGTGATCTAATAAAGTGTCCATTTTATCTCTCTGTCCTCTTTTGACTTTGATCCTCAACTAGTATTGCTTTCTTCGGCAAAGCTCTTTCAGTCAAATGGCCTCACTGGGAAATCTCACTTCATGGGTCTCCAGGGTGGAAGAAAAAAAGAGCTATCACATGTGTCATGACGTCATTTGTACAAGTGATGCAAATTACACAAGTTGCATCATGAGGCCATGAGGTCATAATACCCATGAGGTCATCATGAGTAGTGATGGATGCCTTTCTTCTCCCCCAAATGTAACTCTGTGCAGTTCCAGGTTGAATGTTTCGAGAAATGGATCCTGTGTCTTAGTGGGTTTGATAAATTAAATAAATAAAATAATGGACAGTCTTCCCCATTCAATACACCCAGGCTTTTCTACTAGTGGGGTGATGTTCCACCAGCATAAATATTCTATCTAACAGTGGTTTCATTAAATGTATTAGAGACGAGTAAAGCTAACAAAATAATATCAACTGGGGTTCTCAACCTGAAATATCACCCTTCCTGTACTGTCCTGGCCTCTAAATTTATTTTGAAAAGTCTGCATGGAAATGTGCACTCGTTTTTCTGTGCCTTTTCCGCCTGTGGGCATGTATTTGCATATGGTTTGGTTAACGAACGTATTTTTCCAGTTTTGTACCATGAATATTTTTATACCTTTTACGAAGCTGCAAACAAGTTGGGGCCTATAATTAGATAAGACAAGATAGATAAGAGAAACTTTATTGTCATTTTTTACCGTGAACACACTGGCACACATTAAAAATGAAATTCTGTTGCCTGCTCTCAAAAGAAAAAATATATTTGCCCATACATACACATTATATGTGTGTGTATGTGTGTGTGTGTGTGTGTTAAATTTAGATTTTTGCTGACAAAGAATTAAAGGGAGACTAGTATAACTATTTCGAGCTATTTAGCTCTCATCAGCTAGCCATACCCTTCTGAGATTCAAACCCAGGCCGCTTGCATGTTAGGCAGCTGTATTAACCTCTAGGCCACACACACACACACACAGAGAGAGAGAGAGAGAGAGAGAGAGAGACAGACAGACAGACAGACAGACAGACAGACAGACATAAAATAAGTCACTGTCTATTTTGAATACATAGCAGAAAGAGGAAGCTTTAGAGTTCACAAGGTTAATACTGTATGGAACAAAACTGTGACTGAATCTGGACGTTCTGCTTCGGATACCACGGAGCCCCCTCCTCCCAGAAGGGAACAAGGAAAACAGGTTGTGAAGAGGATGTGTCGTGTCCCAGACAATCTTGCGGACCCTGCTCAAGCAATGCTTACATGCCATGACCTGGATAGAAGGGAGTGAACTGCCAATAATAATGGCACCCGGTTTTGCATTTAGGTTTGGAAAATTTGAGTTACGCACAGTTGCATGAAAATCCAAACTAACCTCTTTCCAATTCCTACACTAACTATCGATTCATGAAATTCCTAGCCACCATGTCTAATGGCGAGAGGTGCTAGAGAACGTAATTTAGGTCATTCAAAAATTGTCTACCCTTTTACTATATGAAGCTAGCTTTCTGTATTGCTTAAGCGTTTTTATCTTCGGTACAGTAGGATTTGAAGACGACCTCGTCCCTTATTCTCCTGCCTGCACACGAGTAAGTGAGGGCATCGTTTAATCATCTGAAGGCACCAAACTGAGGAGGTTATTTGAAAATCAGCTGGACAAAACTTGAAAGCCCCCTTAGAAAAAAGAAGAGGAGGAGGAGGAGGAGGAACCATGGAGCGAGTAATATTTGTGATACCTCTGGGTGGATGCAGCAGTGGGAGGAGATGAAAAACAGATGCTGGAGGCAGCTGTAAAAAGCAAACATTAGCTGAGCAAAAAAAGGGGGGGGGTTAAGAGAATGCCACATGCTTCCCATTTCCACCAGGCTGTTTAAGGTGTTCCCTTCATGTCAAATTTATGGGCAAGGCGCAACACATCCTCCTGCATATGTCAAGGAAGGCCAAGTAAAATAATGACTCAAGCGATTTAAGAATTCTGCACGCAGGTAGCCTGGAAAAGAGCAACTGGAGGTAGTCCTTGACTTAACGATCACAGCTGAGCCTGACGTTTCTGTTGCTAAGCAAGTGAGCTGGGCCCTACTTTATGCCATCTTTGCTGGGGAATTCTGGGAGTTGAAGTCCACAAGTCTTAAAGTTGCCATGGTTGGGGACCCCTGCCCTAGGCCAGTGGTGGCGAACCTATGGCACGGGTGCCAGAGGCGGCACTCAGAGCCCTCTCTGTGGGCACGCGCGCCGTCGCCCCAGTCCTAGGCCTTCAGCTGGCTTTTATAAAACCTTTTCGCTTTAGATCTCCGCCGCCGTGTGCAAAAAAAAAAAAGATCAGTCAATTTCAACTTCTCGCGGGAAAAAAAAAAGATCTTGCAAAGTTGGAATTGATTGATTGAACTTGTTAGTCCCACCCAGTCTGCCGTTACCACCGCAGCCATGCCCACCCAATGGCCCACACACCCCAATTGGCCACAGCCAGCCAATGGGCCACGGTCACCCGGCACCCGACGATGCATAAGTGGGTTTTGGGTTGCAGTTTGGGCACTCAGTCTCTAAAAGGTTCGCCATCACTGCCCTAGACCATTCCAGACAAGTGGCTGTCCCAGTCTGTCTCTTCTTAAAAGCCTCCAGTGATGGAGCACCCACCACTTTTACTGGTTGATTGTTCTCCCTGTCAGGAAGTTTCTCCTTAATTTCAACGTGCTTCTCTCCCCTTGGCTAGTTTCCATCCATTGTTCCTTGTCTTGCCTTTCAGGTGCTTTGGAGAACAGGTTGGCCCTTTTCTTCTTTGGGGCAGTCCCCCAAATACTGGAACACTGCTATCATGTCACCCCCGTCACCCTTCTTTTCCTTAAACTACTAGACATACCCAAATCCTGCAACCGTTCTTCATTTGTTTTAGCCTCCAGTCCCCTACTCTTTTTTGTTGCCCCTTCTCTGCAGATTCTGTTCTTTTGGAACTTAATGTAAGCATGAAAAATCCACAGAGTATGTCGATTGTGGAAGATTACACAGCAAAAAGAAAATTACACAAATAGGAATTGCAAGAGAAGAGCTACAAAGATGATTAGGGGACTGGAGGCTAAAGCATATGAGGAACGGCTGCTGGAATTGGGTATGTCTAGTTTAACGAAGAGAAGGACGAGGGAGGACATGATAGCAGTCTTCCAATATCTCAGGGGCTGCCCCAAAGAAGAGGGAGTCAAGCTATTTTCCAAAGCACCAGAAGGCAGGACAAGAAGCAACGGATGGAAACTAATCAAGGAGAGAAGCAACCTAGAACTAAGGAGAAACTTCCTGACAGTGAGAACAATTAACCAGTGGAATAACCTGCCTCCAGAAGTGGTGAATGCTCCAACACTGGAAGTTTTTAAGAAGAGACTGGACAGCCATTTGTCCGAAATGGTATAGGGTTTCCTGCCTGAGCAGGGGGTTGGACTAGATGACCTCCAAGGTCTCTTCCAACTTTACTACTACTACTACTACTACTACTACTACTACTACTACTACTACTACTACTATTATTATTATTATTATTATTATTATTATTATTATTATTATTATTATTATTATTAAGGGTGAGTCCTTTCTGAGTGCAGGAAATGCAAAGTCCTCTGCATCACAGCCAAGATGTTTTTACCAGAATGTGGTTCTCGTTTGGAAAAAAACCCCCTATTTTTAAATGATGAAAACTTTTCTTTATCATACTGAAATAGTGTAATTAATAGATAAAAGCCTTCAGCATGTCCCATAAAGTGCCCACAAAGAATCTGACTGCAACTTTGGTGGCAGAGCTCATTAAAATGCAGAAGGGTCCATGGCTATCTTGACAGGAGATCTGAATTCGTTAAAAATGTTCACAGCATTCTTTTTTTGTTAGCAATGCACGCCTCTATAGGTTGGAGATGAATCATCACAAGTACCAGGATGCGGTCTGGAATTCATAAATATGGGGCTCGTTTGCAATGATGGGTCCACCAGCTTCTAATATAACTCATTATTCAATTCTTAGAAGATGAACTGAACCTCCTTATCAGAAAAGGAAACGAGAGCTTCTGTTTCAATTTTGACTAATCTTGGTGTCAGCTTTATGCAAGGTTGACTTTCCATGACTTCCTTGTTACATATCTATCACTGGACAATGATCTGGCTTGAACAACACACCAAGCTTAAACAATGATGTGGTTTGATTGATTCTGAAGTACTGCATCAGTACTTCAACCAGGTTGATTACTGAAGATCTAGAATGTTTCTTACCCAGAGTTTTTGAAGGAGGGAAGGGGAGAGAGAGAGAGAGAGAGAGAGAGAGAGAGAGAGAGAGAGAGAGAGAGAGAGAGAGAGAGAGAGAGAGAGAGAGAGAGAGAGAGAGAGAGAGAGAGAGAGAGAGAGAGAGAGAGAGAGAGAGAGAGAGAGAGAGAGAGAGAGAGAAATGCAAGTTGCTTGTAGGAGTGTAGAACGTAAAAAGACTTCTAGATCAGGGCTTTTCAACCAGTGGTACGGGTACCACCTGTGGTACATTGCCACCTGGCAGGTGGTACACGACCATCCTAGAAAAGTGGTAACGGGGGAGGGGAATGAGCTGAACCGGTGGCAGCACCGCACAAGCCTGAGCGAGAGATGGCTGGAGCTGCAGGGCTGTCAGGGCTCAGCGGAAGCGCCAGGATCAGTGCTTCTTCGGGACTATCAGGGCTCAGCTGGAGCTCGGCACTGATCCTGGTGCTTCTGCTGAACCCTGAAGAAGCGCCGATCAGCTGGAATGTTGCAGCATCTCCAGGGTCTTGTGATTTACATTCAGATGCTTGGCAACTGATTCATATTTATGACGGTCACAGTGTCCTAGGGTCATGTGAAGTGACCAAAACCTGCTGCAACCACCCAGCAGACAGGGGGGAATAAAAAACAAACACCCCCCCACCCCATCCCCGCTGCCAATCCTCAACAGAAATGCTCACAACAATGAAAACCTCGGACAGGAGGAAGAGCGCGGCCGGGCGGGCAGGCAGGTGTCTTGCTCGGCTGTGGCTTGGGGGGCACTTTTTTCAGTGCCATTGTAACTTCGAACAGTCACTAAGTGAACTGTTGTAAGTCGAGGACTTCCTGTAGTTTATCACTTTTTTCCTTTTTTGGGGGGGGGGTCATCAAGTTTTTGATACTGTGCTAGGCGATTGGTGGTACTCGGATGTTGCCATATCCTAAAAGTGGTACAATGGGTGAAAAGGTTGAAAAGCCCTGTTCTAGATCAGTCAGGTGGCACCTATGAAAGAAAAACCTCACCCCAGATGGTGAGATGCAGAAGGGGAGAATTGAGGAAGCTCTCATAAGCCCAGAGGGATGAGTTCTTTAACCTTCAATCTCCAAACCACCAGTCAACCTTGTGCTAGGGAATCTGTGTGCTGTAACTCTAATTATATTATTACAGACTAGGTTCCAGGGAGAGGAGAAAAAAGCTTCCATTCAGAAACTCTTGGCCTGGAGCTGAAACACGACAGAGGCTTGCAATCAGAGGTGGAATGAATAAGCCTGTCAGCTCTACAGTCGTTGCTTTGACTTTGCTAAACTGAATGGTGAAAATAACCCGAAGTGACATCACTGGTGTTAGTGAACTCATTCCTTCCCCGCTGCCTCCATGTTCTTCAACAGAGAAGTTTTGTGATTTCAGCGGGATTCTGCTCGGCTCAATTTAGCCTTTCCCAAGTTGCGTGGAACTTTTCAGCAGCTCAGTAAACATCTTGTGGGCTTCCTTTGGACCGTCAGCCTCGGTGTTTTTAAGAATAAAAGAGATGAACCTCCACTCCGTTCCTACAGTGGCAGATTTGTGTTTCCTGCAGGCCTATCAATGAGCATTTCACAATGTTCATTTTTCCTCCGGGAGATGAAAACTCTCTTCCCAACAAATATTTGCACAGCAACCTCTGAGGTAGGTTGAGAGGCCTTTGATTAGCTTCACCTACAGCACTAGGCTCTAGTTGGGTTTTCTACGGTTTATTTAATAAGCTGGAGTTGGATAATTTGTGCAGCACACTAAACGAGGATGCAACACACTAAACCCTCTGATGTCGTTGCTGATTTTGTTGGGTGGCCAAGATCTATTGGGATCTATTTTGCACCTCATAAAATTGTAAAGCAAGTAGAACTCTTGAATTGCTAAAAACTAGAGGGTTTTTGGGAGCACAAACTGAAGATGTCTCATAAAGAGGTAAAGGTTTCTCCTGATCAGTCATGTCCAACTCTAAGATGTTCATCTCAGGTTTTTTTTAGCTGAGGAAGCCAGCATTATCTGACAACGCTTTCACAGTCATGTGGTCAGTATCGCTATATACCAGGGATAGGCAACCTTGGCTCTTTTATGACTCATGTACTTCAACTTCCAGAATTCCTGAGCCAGCATGAGGGAAACTTTGGCCCCCTCATGACTCGTGGACTTCAACTCCCAGAATTCCTGAGCCAGCATGGGGGAACTATGGCCCCCTCATGATTTGTGGACTTCAACTCCCAGAATTCCTGAGCCAGCATGGGGGAACTATGGCCCCCTCATGACTCGTGGACTTCAACTCCCAGAATTCCTGAGCCAGCCATGCTGAGGGGAAAGGGAGAGGTTTCCAAGCTGAGCCATGCTGGCTCAGGAATTCTGGGAGTTGAAGTCCACGAGTCATAAAAGAGCCAAGGTTGCCTACCCCTGCAGACGCACAGAACACTGTTACCTTCCCACCGATGATCGTATCTTACCCTTATGAAATTACTAGAAAATTTCTCCTTCCTTTGAAGAAATGGAGAATGGCCCATCCAGTTTGTCTGGCTGCAAAGTAGATGGAGAATTTCCAAAACAAAAACACAAAAAAACCAACAACAACATCCTTATGGAATCTATCTTATGAGACTTCCTGATGCTCCAACCCAGCTTAGGGTTGGGTTTTTTTTTGGGGGGGGGGAAGCAATCAGTTTTGACAAAAGAAATTTAAAAATACGTTTTCTTCCTTATCGTAGGAGGGTTATGTAATTCTTCAACTTGAACACTATCTTTACTCATGGCAATTTAGTTCCTTTAAAAAAAGAGAGGAGAGGGTATAAACTATCCCGCTATTGATGCAATCCTGAAATTGTCTCTGGTGCTCTTTCCCCCTTAACCCAAATGATGATCTGTCCAAACTTTCTCTCAGAACCGACTGTCTAGACTTCTCTTCGACATAAATGGGGAAGTACGTTGCAATTTGCGATGCGAACTGATCAGGAATTCCCCCCAAAATGTTTAGACTGAAACACAAAATAATGCAACACCAGACACTACTCATGTATTGTTATTGTATAAGCAACACGGTGAAATCACAAATTACTGTTATTGTGCTTGGCTGTACAGTCAGTCACATGTTTAGCCTGGATGGGGCATTTTTATCCACCTACTGAGCCCTCCCCAAGGACCTGGGGATAGGCACATTTTATGAGACTCCATTAAGACCCAGTGACAAAGAAATTACAATGTGATCAATAAAAGACAGCAAGTGTGACAAACCTCCACTTCAAATTACAACCAAACAAGAACGTAGCAAAGCTGATGAGCAGAAACCATGTCAAGAAACCAACGTAGCTACGCAACCTATTCTCCAGAATGAAAAATAACATCCCAAAGGATTTCAACAACTGAAAACTTTCCAGGAATGCAGTTGTATGTTTGGCTACCTAGCTGTAACTAAACTTTTACGTTTCCACTCCCTTGCAGCGTGAAAGTCTAGTTTTATATATATATATATATATATGTATTATATATATTATATATATATAGAGAGAGAGAGCACTAATGATGTTACCTAGCTTGGTAATGAAATGTTTGCAAGAAAACAACCAAGCTCAGCACCAAGGACCCCACAGTCGTCGTCGTCGTTCTCCTCCTCCTCCTCCTCCTCCTCCTCCTCCTCCTCCTCCTCCTCCTCTCTGCAAACCTCATTCCCTTCCAGCCCTGATGATGTTACCTAGTTTGGTAATGAAATGCCTGCAAAAAAACAACCAAGCTCAGAGAACACCAAGGATCCCTCAGATTCTTTTCCCCATTTCAGAAGACACATCCATGCCTTCTACTTCTTAGCAGGACATGACCACATTTTTAATTTAAATATCATTACTTTCTGGGCTTTGTCAAGAAAAGGCTGGATGTATTTATAAAAGTGCTTATAAGAAACTCTCCATCTGAAACTTTCAGTATTTTCATCTTTGCTTAATGACTTCCCTCCAAAAATGAAAGCATTATGGCAGAACTGAAGTGGGTCCCAGCTATGGGACAATAGCTGAGTAAATTTGTACCGCTCTGTAAATAAATAAAGCAAACAACAGCTGTAGAGGAGGGATGAAAACTGTGGGTTGCAAGAAAATTTTCATTTGCTTTAGGGGTAAAAAAAAGTGGTTTCTCTTCTTTCTATTTCCAGTTAAAGCATTTTGTAACTTTGTGCTTCTTTTAGTAGTCATCTAGTTTTTTTAATAGCCTCAGTATGATAGCCCTAAACTTTGGTAAAAGTTGGTCTGCACCACTCCCCACCATGGTGTTTGTATGTGTGTGTGGGGGGGGGAGAGGGACACACACACACACACACAGAGAGAGAGAGAGAGAGAGAGAGAGAAAGAGAGAGAGAGAGAGAGAGATGATAACACACAAGATGTATTTGTACAAAAGCCAGCCTAACTGCAGCTGTGACCTGCTCTTTAAGTAGGCGGTTATAGTCTAGTGCAGGGGTCTTCAAACTTGGCCCTTTTATGACTGGTGGACTTCAACTCCCAGAATGTTAGGGATGAAGTCAATGCTGATGGGGTTCAAGTGAGGCTCCAGATGTTTTTGGGATTGCAAAACACTGGGATTGTAAAACCGTTGGTAGTATTTTGCTTTCTTTTGCCCCAGGCATTCTATGCTATTTGCAGATAGAAGATTTGCAGATTTGTATTTTGTGATTTCCTTTCGTCCTTTCTCTTCTCTTCTGCTGTCTCTAGACCTGGATGAGGAATTCTGGGAGTTGAAGTCCACAAGTCATAAAAGGGCCAAGATTGAAGATCCCTGGTCTAGTGGGATGTCCAAACTCTGCTCCAGATCTGTCTGGCCAGTGCAACCTCTTCAAAAACCAAAGATTGGAAAAACCCCAGATCTGGGGAGATCTAAATGCAGAACCATCTGATGTTGCTTTCTGATATTAACAGAGAGAGAGAATCAGGATCACACGAAGTATTAGTACCACCTGATAAAGCCTTCGTAAGACCACATTCGGAACACTACATCCGATTTTGGTGAACATATAATAAAAAAGATGTAGAGACTCTGGAAAGGGTGCAGAGAAGAACAGTGAAGATAATTAGGGGGCTGGGGGCTAAAACATACGAAGAACGGTTGCAGGAATTGGGTTTGTCTGTTCTAGTGAAAAAAAAGGACTAGGGATGACATGATAACAGTGTTCCAATATTTGTGGGGCTGCCACAAAGAAGAGGGGATCAATCAATTTTCCAAAGCACCAGAAGGCAGGACAAGAAGCAATGGGTGGAAACTAATCAAGGAGAGAAGCAACCTAGAAATAAAGAGAAATTTCCTAACAGTGACACCAATTAATCAGAGGAACGACTTGCCTTCAGAAGTTGTGGGTGCTCCAACATTGGAGACTTTTAAGAAGAGATTGGACAACTATTTGTCTGAAATGATATGGTGTTTCCTGTTTGAGCAGGGGGTTGGACTAGAAGACCTCCAAGGTCCCTTCCAATTCTATTATTCTGTTCTAAAATGGAGCCTAAACTTGTTTTTTCATATCCAGCCCCCACCCCACCCCCAGCAAAAAACTCCAGGAATAATAATCTTGACAGCATTCATTACTTGCTTAACCAGAGGTTGAGAGATAGATTTCCGATTTGTGTGATTTCTTTTTCTTCCTGTTTTTCTCCCAGACAATCTCTGGGCACTGTCGAGTTTTAAGCTGGGAAAACTGGTCTCGCCCAGACCCCAAGCTCTAATTTTCAACATTTCATGAGGAAAGCACACATACTTTTTATAGCCTTTAAGGCAAGAGAATTCCTGGCCTTCCTTCTTCACCAAAGACAGAAATTTTCACAATGCCAATCTGCTTTCCATAAAATCTCTTGTTGTGTTTTTGCTATATTTACATCTAAAATGCAAATAGATTTAAAAAAAAACCCTGCCTATTCTATTGTTTTACTTAGTTGAGCAGGACCGAAGCTTGTTCATTTTTTCCTACTGCATTTTTTCCCCCCAACGTGGAAATGTTAGTAACTGATTACATTTCCGCCATCTGAGAACATATGGACGCTTTCCCTACATCTTCCCTTCATTTACATAACTATTAGCATACATCGCCTGATATTTTTTAATGCAATCGCCCTGTTTCTATTCCCTGGCACATTTTTTTTAGTGCAGAAACACAAATAAGCCCACAGCAAGCTTGTAAAAGAAAACGACTAGCGTTGGCACGCAACCTTCAGGATCATACTTCCCTTTCCGATACATTTCTGTAGGAAATCAAGGAAAAGCAGTGAGCTTTATTTAATCGGAGTACTTGTCTCACTCCAAAGTCTTATTGGGACTGTTCAGTTTGTATCCCACTACAAACGTTTGTATCACACTAAATAAAGCCTCTTTCAAGCAGAACTTCTGGCATCTTCATGAAAACTTTATTGATGCCATTAAGTGGTGTATCCTTCCTTCCTTCCTTCCTTCCTTCCTTCCTTCCTTCCTTCCATCCGTTGGAAGAAAGGTCTTCATCGTGGTTCATCCAAGCTGGGAATAAACTAGAAGAAGAAGGAGGAGGAGGAGGAGGAGGAGGAGGAGGAGGAGGAGGAGGAGGAGGAGGAGAAGGAGAAGGAGAAGAAGAAGAAGAAGAAGAAGAAGAAGAAGAAGAAGAAGAAGAAGAAGAAGAAGAAGAAGAAGAAGAAGAAGAAGAAGAAGAAGAAGAAGAAGAAGAAGAAGAAGAAGAAGAAGAAGAAGAAGAAGAAGAAGAAGAAGAAGAAGAAGAAGAAGAAGAAACAACAACAACAACAACAACTCATAGATGCCTGACATTTCCTGCGAGGTAGTATGCTTTTCATTTAGAAAATTCCAAGTTTGTTGGAACAGCCCGATGGTTCTTTTCCTCTCTCCCTCCCTCCAAAATATGAGTAGAAGAAGTTGGTGGCAAAGATCTCTCTCTGAAACTCTAAGAAATCAAAAATACTGAGCTGGATAGCCAATCCATCTGATCTGGTTTGAGTTAACTCCTGATATTTCTTTGGATAGCAAACCTGAATAAGAGACAGGATCATTTTTAAAAAAAAATGGGTGCAGTGTCCATAATGTTCTGCTAGATCCATCCCCCAAATTAGTAGCTTGGCTCGCCTGGGGCAAAATTCTCTCTTTTTAGAGTGGGCCAGTCTAAATCTCAGAAACGAATTTTCAAACAAGTGTTCCATTTGGCTAAAGCCTGGCTCTTTAGTATACAAGGTCAACAATCCCTGGCTATTCCATCTGCATGCTCTCTCTCTCTCTCTCTCTCTCTCTCTCTCTCTCTCTCTCTCTCTCTCTCTCTCTCTCTCTCTCTCTCTCTCCCTCTCCCTCTCCCTCTCTCCCTCCCTCCCTCCCTCCCCCCCCCTCTCTCTCTCCACCAACCCCCTCAAAAAAAAACCCTGACCTAGCTTTGCACGTTTCCCACGGGTAGTTTCCACGAATGAGATTTCGGCACAAAGATCACTTTTATTCTAGGTGATCCAGTAGCAGTGTGACAATTTGACAGCCAGTTTTCCTTTTTTGCCCGATCATTTAACCTTTCGTGTGAAGCTCCTGCCAACAAACGATCATTGCCATATTTTATTACAGAAAACATTTGACATTCCTGAGTGTAGAGTTTATGGAAACTTCTTGTTTGGAGTCATAAACAGCCCCAATATCTTCCAGCTGTTCTACGTTGACATGTCCAAACTGCCTGGTGTTGAGAGCAGCCAGAAACGATCGTAGAAGAACAGTAAAATCATGGTGGAAAGTTTGCAAATCGGGAAGCCCGACATGACATTTTGCTTGTCTGTCTTCCTCCCAAATAAGACAGAGACAACACAAGGGCCATTGCCACCTATTGAACCGTATTAGGACACAACCCACTCCACAAAATGTAGCTGCTCAACTGCCAGGAAGATCAAGATACGTGTGATGGAATGCAGTAAGGAAGTTGATTCTCAAGAAGGAGAGGCTGCATTCCAGAGGAGCAAGAGGCAACTCAGCCCAGATACTACGTGTGAGAGAAAGAGGGTGAAGACAGCCCCTTCCTAATAGACCCCAGAGTATACTGTAAATGCAGAGAGTAAAAAGCTCAATTTGGCATGACTTAGATCAGCTCCAAACTCTACCCCGAATTAAGGGATTAAGGGGTCACAGAAAGGGAGATGTTGGGTCCAAAACCAAGAATGACACATGGTGATTCTTCCGAGCTGAGTTCTTTAAGGACTCACTGGAGAAGAGCCTAATGCTGGGGAAGATGGAGAGCAATAGAAGAAGGGAACGACAGAGAAGGAGGTGGCTGGATGGAGTCACTGAAGCAGGAGGCGTGAGCTTAAATGGACTCCAGAAGATGGTAGAGGACAGGAAGACCTGGAGGAACATTGTCCATGGGGTCGCAATGGGTCGGACATGACTTCGCAACTAACAACAACAAATAGACATATCTTACATTTAAATAATTAATGCACTTATATGTTCCTTCTCTCTCTCAGATTACATCATAATTTCCTTCTTTTCATAAGCTACCCTAATGATCAGATCCGTAAATCACTTTTTTTCCCCGTGAAAAGTCCGTAGGGAATTTCCAATCATGATTTAATGTAATCGTTGATCATTCTCTAAGCAAACAATTTTGCTTAGCGATGGGATTCAAATATGTGAACAACCGGTTCTCTGTGTGGATGCCGGTTCTGAAGACCATTCTGGACCCGGGCAACAAAAAATTAGCTACCAGTTCTGCCAAACTGGTGTGAACTGGCTGAATCCAACAACCTGGCTGAATGCCATCTTTACTAATTCCTTCGTCTTCACCAGCCATGCCTCCATGGTGGTTATTTCAAAGTCTTTCCATTTTTGTGCACATTCTGAACCCATTTCTAAGACCGAAATTGAGACACTCTTGGGAACAGTGGAGAGATAAATACCCTTAATCTAAGGATGCTTTTGTACCATATGTGACACTAGAACTTACAAAAATAAACTGGGTATAGAGTCTGTATTTCCAGGGTTGCTTCTGAACACCTAATTTGTGCTTCAGTGCTAGAGTTTTATGTACAGAATTGCAGATCCATAAACATGACACCAGGAGAACATTATATGGTAAGCTTGATAGTAGAGAGGCCACGTACTGAAATTAAGAAACTATTGGGAGTAGAGGAGAGATTAAAAACCCTTACAAGTTGGTTTTGGACCAGATATGACACTACAAATTGCATAAATGAATTGGTGTAAGAAATTCTGCTTACATAAAGCACTAGACAGAGCAAATAAAGAGTACTGTCACCATGTGCTTTACCACTCAACTATATAACTGTAACAGGAAACAGGAAACTCTACTTAGAACAAAAAAGCATAGTTCCATTTACTTCATTTTAGCCCATTTTAGCATGTGGTAGAAGTGAGCGCATATTTGCAAAATACAGATAGTCCTCGACTTATGAGCCCCAAATTTCTGCTGATCAGTTTTAGGTGAATTTTGCCCTATTTTATGACCTGTCTTGCCACAGTTGTTAAGTGAATCACAGCAGTTGTTCAGTTCGTATGATGGTTGTTAAGTGAATCTGGCTTCCCCATTGACTTTCGCTTGTCAATGGGGAAAAGTAAACACTCAAAGTAAATGGAATTCATTGTTGGAATGTATTTTTATGCAAGTACTGTGGTTGTGGCATAAAAATACATTCCAACAATGAATTCCAGCAACTGGAAAAGAAGTCTGGACTTCCAGGGTCACTCGTGAACATCTAACCTGTGCTCCAATGCTAGAGTTTTATGTGCAGAATTTTAGATCCATCAGGAGAGCATTGGGTAAGAACCATACGGTAAGCTTGGTAGTAGAGGCAATAGTTTTTGCCTGGGAAATATAATGAGCTGATTTGGGTGCAACGCCAAGAATCCAAATATAGTAAGGAAAAGCATGAAGACCCCACCTGACGGTGGTTGATCGCTATGGGTGCCATGATATTCTTGCCATGACCCATTAAGTACAGTATGAAAGCAATTATCAGTTGGAATAACACAGAGTTAACTTCTCCCGGCTGGGTAGCAAAATGACAGGTTAAACAAGGCAATAATTTCTTAATTACCGGAGAGGAAACATCAACATTGGAAGGCAGCGGCTGGAAAACTGATGCCCAGGAAAACAAATACAACTGTGAGTGCTGAGTGTTAATGTTCACAGCGGAGGTTACTTATTCTGGCAGGCATGAGTGCAGAGCCTTACCACTTGCGATTCTTTTAGCCCACGTTAAGTGAAACCATGTGTCCCTTGCAAAGATGGAGAAGTTCAGGCAGCAAAGAAGCTGGATTGGAGGCAAGATGAGATAGAAAGTTCAAGAGGAGCGATGGAGGAGAGAATAGTTTTATCACCCCTCTGCTCTAAATGTCCTTCTCCGAGTGGTACTCAGCCCAAGTTTTATCCATGGGTTACAAAGGTAGTTCTCAACGTACAGAGGTTCATTTAGTGTCCATTCAAAGTTCCAACAGCACTGGAAAAAAGTGACATGACTGTTTTTCACACTTATGACCACTGCAGCATCCCCAGGGTCATGCGATCAAAATTCAACTGACTCATATTTATGACGGTTGCAGTGTCCCAAGGTCATGTGATTCCCTTTTATGACCTTTGACAAGCAAAGTCAAGGGAGAAGGCAAATTCACTTAACAAGCATCATACAAACTTAACAACTGCAGTGATTCACGCAACAGCTGTGTCAAGACAGGTCATAAAATAGGGCAAAATTCACCTAAAACTTATCAACAGAAATTTGGGGCTCAGTTGTTGTCATAAGTCGAGGCCTATCTGTATTTTGCAAATATGCGCTCACTTCTACCACATGGTAGATGGGCTAAAATGAAGTAAGTGGAAGAAACCTAGCCATTTTCTTAATACGTTGCATGAACTAGATCATCATTAGCATGCTAGCTTTTTTTTGGCTGTCTTCTAGAAATCATCCATGATTTCTGATGCCCAGTTCTGATGCCCAGAACTGACTCCCCAGATGGATGCTCCCCCAAATTCCACATGTAACAGGAATCAGGCTACTAATACACCTGGAGAACCCCAAATTACTGGAGGTTGGAATGGAGCCGATTGAGTTAAAAGGGGAAATACTTTGACCTGGAGAAATATTCTTTTATTGAGGAAAAGCAACGTTTGGGCTATTGTTGCGCACATGTTCTTGGAACGAAAATTCAGCCAAATGAAACAAACAAGTTTGAAGGAAAGGGAGGGAAAGAAATGTACCGAGCTGGATACACCAGGGACATCAGTCATTTGAAAGCTAAGTGAGAAACCATTTTTTTTGTTTGGAATGCTTATCTACAACTGGATCGATAGGCAGGAGGTCAAGAGCAGGACTGTTGGTCTCCCTTGTTGTTTATTGTGACACTAGGGCAGAGACACTGGAGGAAAGGGTAGGAGGATAGGCTGGGATGGTAAGGAAAGACTGGAAACTACAACACATAAATGCAATCTGGTGCATTTGATTAAATTTCCACCTAGCTCCAAGTAGTGAGAAAGGGATCAAGAGAAATTCCAAGGAGGGACAGAATCAAGATCATGTGAAGTGTTAATACCACTTTACAATGCCTGGGTAAGGCCACGCTTGGAATACTGCATCCAGTTTTGGACACCACGATGTAAAAAAGATGCTGAGACTCTAGAAAGAGTACAGAGAAGAGCAACAAAGATGATTAGGGGTCTGGAGGCTAAAGCATATAAGGAACGGTTGCTGGAATTGGGTATGTCTAGTTTAACGAAGAGAAGGAGGAGGGGGGACAGGATAGCAGTCTTCCAATATCTCAGGGGCTGCCCCAAAGAAGAGGGAGTCAAGCTATTCTCCAAAGCGCCTGAAAGCAGGACAAGAAGCAACGGGTGGAAACTAACCAAGGAGAGAAGCAACCTAGAACTAAGGAGAAACTTCCTGACAGAACAATTAACCAGTGGAACAACCTGCCTCCAGAAGCGGTGAATGCTCCAACACTGGAAGTTTTTAAGAAGAGACTGGACAGCCATTTGTTCGAAATGGTATAGGGTTTCCTGCCTGAGCAGGGGGCTGGACTAGATGACCTCCAAGGTCCCTTCCAACTTTACTATTATTATTATTATTATTATTATTATTATTATTATTATTATTATTATTATTGTTGTTGTTGTTGTTGTTGTTGTTGTTGTTGTTGTTGTTGTTAAATAAATTTAATGGATGGAGTTTTCACAGCCTGGGTCTCAAACAGGACCATTCAACAACCCCAAAACTGGAAAGGCCTTGTTTTAATGGCTATACCACACACCAGTTATGAAATATTTTTAACAAAGAAAAAAAAAATAAGTGGAGCGGGCCAAGGTTTCCTAGCATAAATTGCCCCTTAGAGGTTTCCCCACCTCACCCAGTGGGTCAACACGCATTCTGAACAACAAGGTGGGTTGTGGGTCAGATCAGCTGGGTGCGACAGGGAGTGTGTAATGGAGGTCAAGGTTCAAATTAGTTTGGAAGCTCCTCTGCCTGTTTGTGGGAATGGTGTCAAGAGAGGCTTGGCAACCAGCTGCCTATTCATCCCTGAAAAACAACCAAAGAACCAAAGAGAGGGTGAGCGATTGAGAGAAAGACTTGTCAAAAGCTGCAGCTTAATTCCTTACAAACATTTTTGTTCCAGAAAGCATTCAACAGGATCAAACAAGCATTTCAGAAGAGCTTTCGACATGTTTTTTTTTCTCCCCAAATGGATTACAATGCAGCCTCCTCCAGGAGAGGTTTTTAATTAAAACCACTGCTGTGAAAGCCATAACCACACAAAACATTTATTCCTTTAGCAAATTTGGCATCTGCTAGCAAAAATACTATAGCATGTCTTAAAACCGCAAGTACCGTTATAGTTTTGTTTTTGTTTTATTTATTTTTTTAAAAAAAACACCTCTCCCACGAGCTGCATAGAACATGGTTCTGTAACGGCTTATAAGTTGAATGTAAGTCAACAGCATAACATCGCTAGAGGCACTACTAATCTAGGTTGCATTAACAAATGTAAGATTCTTAAATCAGAGGGAAGAATTTAGTTTATTCCGCATTGGTCAGGCCGCTCTTCAAGGACAAGGGTCTGGGCACCATTCTTGAGTTTAAGACAGAACCAGAAGAAGAATCAGACAACTGGAATTGAATAGGACTCCCAGTCTAGATACTGGAGTGCCATGATCCTCCCACCAGTTTCATGAAATTATCACCACAGGGATGACATTCTTAAGCCAGTTCCACATCATCTCTGAATGTGGAGATTCTATAAAAGACAAGGATCAAACAACGGAATGGAATAGAATAGAATAGAATAGAATAGAATAGAATAGAATAGAATAGAATAGAATAGAATAGAATAGAATAGAGCAAGGAATAGGATAGGATAGGATAGGATAGGATAGGATAGGATAGGATAGCGTAGGGTAGGGTAGGGTAGGGTAGGGTAGGATAGGATAGAATAAGGAACAGAACAGAACAAGGAATAGGGTAGGGTAGGACAGGATAGGACAGGATGGAATAGAATAGAATAGAATAGAATAGAATAGAATAGAATAGAATAGAATAGAATAGAATAGAATAGAATAGAATAGAAACAGGAAGAAGAATAGAATAGAGTAGAGTAGAGTAGAGTAGAGTAGAGTAGAGTAGAGTAGAGTAGAGTAGAGTAGAGTAGAGTAGAGTAGAATAGGAAATGGAAATGGAAATGGAAATGGAAATGGAAATGGAAATGGAAATGGAAATGAAAATGGAAATGGAAATAGAATTAAAATAGAATGGAATAGAATAGAACAGAACAGAATAGAAACAGGAAGAAGAATAGAGTAGAATAGAATAGAATAGAATAGAATAGAATAGAATAGAATAGAATAGAATAGAATAGATGAATTAATCTCTTGGCTTCTCTGTCTTCCTACATTCATGGTCCCTATGTTCCAAATTCTTTCTCTCCAGTTTATGAACATCTGGTAACCTCTGATCAAGTGACTCAGCCACCCCTCCCCTATAAAACAATTTCCTACCTTGAGAATTCTATATTTGCTTAAATTACTATCATTAAGCCAGCAACTTCCCGTGATAACTTGAACGGCCTTGTTTGGCAGCTGCAACATTGTGCAGCTGTCCTGCTAAACCTTGCCTTCCGCTATATTCTGACAAAGAAATTAATAAATCATCCATAATATGTTTAACTTGAAATCTATTTCTGCATCTGAAGGAACACTAGTACTGAAAGAGGATTTTGGATTTTGATAAATTCTTCTGAATTCACCATTTGGCCTCAATTTATTCCATCAGACATAGTAAGTTTACCAAAGGAAGAAAAAGGACATGAAAGGCATTCAAAAGCATGGCTTATGCTACAATTTGCTTAATAAAGATTTTTTTTGCATAAACCTGGTTAAAATGTGATACTACTATAAACCATGGTTTATAAAATATCTACCTTTTTTGTTGGTATGTAACAGGTTAAACTTGTGTGACTGTGATACAAGAATAGTTCTCATAATAGACAACAACTAAAACACACTACAATAAATGAATTTGGTATTGTATTTTTAGAACTTTTTAAACATTTGTCGCTTGTATTATTAAATGTAGGTTTTTTTAAAATACCTTTTATCAAAAAAATTTACAATATTAAAATGCAAACTAAAGTTTGAAATTAAAAAAGAGAAGAGAACAAATACAAAATGCAAATAAAAATATCAGAAAAAGAACAGAAAAAAAAGAAAGGTAGAAAATAGAATATTTAAAAAAATAACTCCTGATCTTCCTTGCAACAGGTATAAACAAATTAATATTTTCCCACTCCCAAGCAATTAAATATATAATTTACTTCTACTCATAATCCCCCCATCCTATTATCCAATCACAATTCCAAAAATCATTGTCATTTCTGTCCAAATATTAGCAAAAAACCCAAAAGGGTTTCTAGAATTTTTAAAAAGATAATTCTTATTTTAACCCTGATCAAATACATCGACTTTATATACATTTCTCAAAGATTCCTTCAGGGCTCTAGAAACATTCTTTTCCAGATCCAGTAATAAGTCCATATCCAGGTTATTTTTCATCAAATCAAGTGTTGTTTTGTAACTGTGGAGGTTTTGTTTTTGTTTTTTTTGCATAAGATTGGTCCTAGTTCTGCAAGGCAATGACACACCTCAATTCTTGATTTCGTGGTTGCTAGCACAGTATTGTTTTATTTTGAGAAAATACAATACCGTCCATAGAACTTTGTTATTGCATAATATTAGATCAGATTAATTATATGCAGACCCTGATATGAATCACCCTGTTGGGGCTCTGACCTTGTTCTACCTGAAATTATTTTATGTACTTAAACTCAAAATAACTGTTCAGTAGAATGACTGGTGAACCTGCAGATAACTGCGTATCTTTGGAAGCTAAAACGGAGAAATAAAATTGCCTTCCTGATTTCCTAAACTGTACCCTTGTTTCTCAACCTTGACAATTTTAAGGCATGTGGACTTCAACTCCCAGAATTCCACAGCCAGCAATTAAATTTATTGACAGAGCAAAGTTCATGTTATATGCTACAGTATTGTAAATGGTAAGTTAAGGTTTCTAGAGTCTATCTTCAAAACACTGTGATGGAGGACTGTTGGGCTTCCTTTTATTGGACAAATCTTACTGGTATCTGGGTCGTATTGCCATTCATGGATTTGCAATTACTTCCTGAAACACATGGTTAATTATTTTGTCCAGACATTGCTTAAATTAATTCTGTTGAATTGTTCCTGGGGTGGGGGGCCTTGCTTAAGTTCTAAAAAGTTCCCTGATATTGAAGAGTTCCTTAACTTTCTGCTTTCCATAGAAATATGTATGGAAACATGGAAGATTTATAACACAAATACAACTCAGATAGTGCACTCACTGCCATCTTTATTCCAGGCATTAGGGCTGCTAATATTTCCTTCCTCTGATATGCTGTATTCAGGGGGGATTATAATTCCATTTCTCTAATTATGTAATTATGTTCTTTCTACTTTAGCAGCAACATACTTGCTGTTATTTCTAACCCCACAACATCCTTCACAAACCAAGTGACAAAATGAAAACAACAAACCTTGTAGGATGTTGACACCAAGGTGTTAAAACCACAAGTATCTTGAGATACCAAGAAAAGCATGGTGATTTTTTTTAATGACGACATCAAAACTGACACCAGCCAGAGCATAAAACAACTCAAAGAAATGGTGGAAGGTAAGAAGATATGGAGAGACCTGGCTTATAGAATCTCCAAGAGTCGGACAAACTGAATGGATACCATCATTAGAAGCATTAGTACTCCAAAAGATCTTTGTCAGCTGCCATCTTACACTTGCTTGTGTGCTTTGCTATCATGCGGTGACAGGGGAGGGTGGATGCTTGGGGGAAAGTCAAAGTAGTTCTGTATCTCCCTGAGATGCTGCTTCAAGGTCACCCTGCTGAGAGAAAAGACAACTGCATACCAACCTATGCTTGAAGTGTCCATTCTGAAAACATCTTGCTTGAACCTGATTGGCCATGAGGGCATCAGCAATGGGAGGCAGTTAAGGGA